>NW_012111031.1:1931196-1942200 GCF_000951035.1 Colobus angolensis palliatus
TCCCACCACCACATCTGGCTAATTTTTGTATTTTTACTACAGACAGGGTTTCACCATGTTGGTCAGGCTGGTCTCGAACTCCTGACCTCAGTGATCCACCTGCCTCAGCCTCCCAAAGTGCTGGAATTACAAGCGTGAGTCACCGTGCCCAGCCAAGTTATATTATTAAAGCATTTGGTGAGCTCCTTTATTTTGCTTTGTTGAAAGTCAGCAAAAGGGGAAGGCAGAAATTTTAAGAAAGTTTAAAAAAAAAAAGAAACTACCTTCTTGGAAATTTTAATTGTTCCTGGATAGTGTTATAGAAAAGTCCTGAATGGGAGGAAGGAAATGTAACATATTTAGTGGCTACTCTGGCCAAACACTCCACCAAGTACACTTACAAGTGACTCCTTACAGTTTTATGAACACTGGGAAGTTTAGTTTCAATTTCAAGATGAGAACACTGAGATTCAGAGACAGTAAGAGGCTTGCCTGATGTCACAGAGGAAATGCACAGTGGAGCTGGGATTTTAACTTGGTTCTCTCTGATTCCAAGTGCTTCCAATTCTGTTATGTAATATATGGCTGGAGGCAAAAACAACTGCATTCTAGTCCTGGTTGTTCACTTGTGAACTGCTAAGAGGCCCAGGACAAGTACCCCTATTTCTCTGGTGGCTGCTAAGGCTCGCTTCAGCACTACCATGTGTGCCTCTACTGCTCAGGGCTTCCCAGCCCTTTCACTGCCAAGGTCCCTTTTCTTCTTTTTCATATTTTTCCTCTTGGGAGCTGATATGATTCGGAAGTTTGTCCCCTTCAAATCTCATGTTAAGATGTAATCCCCAGTGTTGGAGATGGGGCCTGTTGTGAGGTGACTGGATCATGGAGGCAGATCCCTCAGGAATGGTTTCGCTCCATTTCCTTGGTGATAACGTGACTCACGAATGGCTTATGAGTCTGGAAGACTTGGATTCCTTGAATCAGTGTTTATTAGGCTCCCAGAATGTGCTAAACATTGAACAGCAAATGCTAGCCCTCCCTTCAAACAGTCCGCATGCTTTCAAATGGCAATCAATTCTATTCTTTTTTAAGGAATTGCAAGGAAGCCATCAGTCAGTACATGTGAGATCTGGTTGTTTGAAAGTTTGGGACCTTCCCCCTACCACTTGCTTTAACTCTCCCCATGTGACACACTGGCTTTCCATCACCTTCTACCATGATTGCAAGCTTCCTGAGGCCTCACCAGAAGTAGATGCTGGAGCCATGCTTCCTGTACAGCCTGCAGAACCATGAGCCAATTAAACCTCTTTTCTTTATAAATTACCCAGATTTATATTTCTTTATAGCAACACAAAAACAGCCCAACACAGAAGCCATGTTTTGAATGGTGGTATCTACCCAAATATGTATCTCTCAAGTAATAGCTGATTTACTTTTCCCAGAATAATTAATTTTTTAATCCTACATATCAGGAACATAGGGCCACTATAGCTATTCCAAATACAGAAAATTTGCTATGAGGAATTCATTACGTGAATGATGGGAGACCTGAAAGAGTCCCTAAGGAGTGGCGAGAGAAGAGCAGAAAGCCATTGCCATTCCTACAGCCAAAGGAACAATAAGAGGAGACGTTGCTATTGCCGTCCAAAAGCTGTGACCATCAGTGGGAGCCATGGTGGAGGCGCTGCCTGGTGGGATGGGACTGTGCAGGCAGTGACTATCCAGGCGAAGTGAGAGCCACTGCAGAAACACAGCCACTGAGGGAGACCCAGCCCATGGCAGAGCAAGAAGGGAGCCACTCCCTGGCTTCTCCCCTCTCCCACCCTCTAGGCTTCCTCTGGTGCCTCCCATTCGCTGAACCTACTCAGAAATCACTGGCAAGTAACCGTAGGAAAAGTGATTCCCTTTGATGCAAAGTGAGGGAAGGTAGAGAATGAACCTGAGAGGAAGCAGGAGAATGACCCACACAACCTAAATAACTGGTCATCACAGTTTCTGACAAGCATGTGACAGAAAAGTGACCAAAGGGACTACATAAAACTCTGGTTAAAAGCAAAGCAACTTAACATCTTATTTAGCCCACAAAACTTTACCTCACATGAAATGCAGACTTTCCGTTAGGCTTCACGAAATCATTTTACACACTTTGGAACTCTCAGATGATCAGAGATACCAGCCAGGGAAACACAATTCACATTTCACCAATCTTCTTTGCCTGTGATTCTAATAAGATATAGGGATCCGGACTGAAAGAACGTGGGGGTGGAAACAGGATCCTAATTCCAGCCTGGCCTGATGTAATCCTCAGGAAGTGACTTCCCTTTCTTGGTACCTGGGGCTTTCTCTTTGCAAAGGGGTAGTTGTAATTACTACCAATCTCTAGAATTACAAGTCATTACAAGATTACAAAATCACTACTAATCCCCAGAATTACTAAATAAAGTTAGGTAATACAGTTCTCAATTACTTGCACTATACCCAGAAAACGTACCACATTTCATAAATTCTAATTTTTTTTATGTTTTTACACCTCTAAAATTGAAATATGTCTCACCAGAACTTGCCACAGTTTAATTGGTAGCTGTGATGGTCAGTTTTTGTGCCAAATTGACTAGGCTACAGTCTCCAGCTATTCAATCAAATACTAATCTAAGTGTTGCATTGAAGGTATTTGTAGATGTGATTAAAGTCCATAATCAGTTGACTATAAGTAAGGAAGATTATCCTAGATAGTTTTGGTGGGCCTGATTCAATCTGTTGCAAAGCCTTAAGTATAGAGCTGAGGATGCCCTGGTGAAAAAGGAATTTTGCCTATGGACTCATGCCTGGGAGTCTCAGCCTGCCCTTCCTAGTGGCCTACCCTTTGGAATACAGACTTGCCTAACCACCCCCAACAATCATATAAGCCAACTCCTTGCAATAAATCTCTTAATACATAGCTCCTACTAGTTCTATTTCTTTGCTTGAACCCTGACTAATGTGGTAACTTTTTTTCTTTTTCAGTAGTTGATTAAACAATGGTTCTAATAATCAAGGTTATCTTAGCTTTGATCAAATATGGAAATTTATGCTTTCTCTCCATAACCCATCTGATCATCTTCACAAACCCTAATCCCCCAGAGCAAACCTGAAAAAAAAAAAAAAAAGAGCAAACCTGGAAAAAATAAAATAAAATGCTTTTTCAATCTATTAACCTTGATCTCATGCAATAATTATGGCAGTCTTTTTAATTAATTGCTTGATATATTTGGATAAAATCTTTCCCTCCTCAGCCTCCAATTCAAGAAAGTGACTGGTTGGAGGGGCCAGGGATGCTCATTAATGATGGTGTGATAGAGGAAGAAAGGGGGTCCTCACAGCTTTACCTGGTCATCTGGATTCTCACTGGGCCTCTGCTGCAGAGGACCCAGACTGAGTTTCTCCCTGAACAGATGACCACAGAGGAACAAATGGACCTGCCTGGCCATTTGAGATCATGTGCTGGCACCAACTGCTGGAACCCAGGATCTGAGCTATTTATTCTCATCTTTAAATCCTCACCCAAAATGAACTCTCTCCTGTATGAAGGACTCTGCTGGTTCACCAGGGCCCTCAGCATCTCCACCTCTCCTCCCTGGGACTTGGAGTTACATAAGTCCCTGGGGTCCAGAATGGCAGACCTGGGCTCCTGATATCTCCTACGTTCACTCAGGCACCATAATGGCCACAGTGCCAAGCCTACTAGAGCTATGATTTTCCTAAGGGCTTGAGTCTTTACTACAGTAGCCCAAAGGAGCAAAGGTTTCTGCAGATCATCCATACCAATACAGATAATACTTTCTAAAGCCACAGTCCCTTCCCTGTCCCAAGTTGGGCCCTAAGAGAAGAAAAACAAGGGCTCTGACAGCTGACCTTCTGATTTCCATAATCTTCTCAGAATAGAAGGGAAAACTGTTCATTTTCCTCAACATCATGTCTTCCTTCTATCCAGGAAGACCTTTGGTTCACCTACAGAGGCAGAACAGGAATCTTCTGAACATTTCTAGAAAAAACTAAATAATCTGAGTCCTCCAGACCATATCACTGATAGGCTACAGAGATTTAGAAAAGCCTTTTTCATTGGTCTTTTCAGCTCATTATTTCAATAATTGAGAAGCCCCCAAGATACCGAAATTTATAATAGAAATATATCTGAAAAAATTTAATATATCATCTCCATTACAGATATTTTTGTCACCATTAGGACCAAGAGTCTATATGTCACATGAATAGATAATTCTCAAAAGAAGATATACAAATGGTCAACAAGCATATGCAAAAATGTTCACCATCACTAATTATAAGAGAAATGCAAATCAAAACCACAATGCAATACCACCTCACTTCTGCAAGAATGGCCATAATGACAAAATAAAAAAATAAATAGATGTTGGTGTGGATGTGGTGAAAAGGGAACATTTCTACACTGTTGGTGGGAATGTAAAATAGTACAACTACTATGGAAAACAGTGTGGAGATTCCTTAAAGAACTAAAAGTGGATCTGCCATTTGATCCAGCAGTTCCACTACTGGACATCTACCCAGAGGAAAAGAAGTCATTATACGAAAAAGATACTTGCACCTGCATGTTTATAACAACACAATTTGCAAATGCAAAAATACGGAACCAGCCCAAATGCCCATCAATCAATGAGTGGATAAAAAATGTTATATATCTATATCTATATAGACATAGATATAGATAGAGATATCAATATAATGGAGTATTACTCAGCCATATAAATGAATGAAATAATGGTGTTCACAGCAACCTGGATGGAATTGGAGATCATTATTCTAAGTGAATTAACTGGAATGGAAAACCAAGAGCGTTGCATTAACTTTGGGAACTTGGAGGAAAGGGTGAGAGCGGAGTGAGGGATAAAAGACCACACACTGGGTACAGCGCACACTGCTTGGGTGATGGGTGCACCAAAATCTCAGAAATCACCACTAAAGAACTTATTCATGTACCCAAACACCACCTGTTTCCCAAAAACCATTAAAATAAAAAACTAATTTTTTAAAAAACAGTCTGCATGTCACAAATGAGTTCAATATATAGGCTTTCATAAATCTACCAAATCAGGAAAACTTGGATTGACTGAGTCAGTTTTACTGAATTGAGAATAGGTGGCACACAGAACAGTAAATCCAGGTCTTCCCACTTAAACCATCTGAACCTTGCTTCCTGCGTTTCCAAAATCCCTTAATGAAAAATCTCTTTTCAGTAAGGGATTTTTCACATTTCAATATCCCTTATTGAATATCCATTCAATATCCCTTGTTAACATGTGAAAATGCTTTATACATTTCACAGTTCTTTGTACATACACAGTATTAGTACTACTCTTTTTAAAATCATTAAAATTCTTGCTTCACTAATTTTAAAACTTACATTACTCAGACTAACTTCTTGCATACCACCAGTCTATGCAACTGTGTCAATTTTCCCAACTAAAGAAACCCATGGCATCATTACTGTCATCAGCCCCACAATCATCACTATTACTATTATTGACAAAACGCAATATATTCCTTGTTGCAGCTAGACAGCTTGACATTTCTTCTAACTTTTTGTCTGTTTCCTAATAAGAAAGATTAAGTAGATTTGTAACTAAATTTTATGCAATGACATAGGAAAATGAGTTATACCTACTTCGTTCAGTCTGCCATTTAAAACGAAATATGTGTTGCTTGATTTTTCAAACAGAAAAAAAAGTATTCCAGAGTTTTCCAGAATTTCAGCAAAATCTGGTTAGTAGAAAGAAATGACAGTGATTTGGATCGCCCTGAATAAGAACTGCAGATTACAGAATGTGTAGTGATTTCTATTAGGAGACATCATATGCTCCCTAAACTTCATGGTACCAACAAGGGTGGGAAAGGGTGGCTGATAAGAGCAAAGGCTACACCTGGCCGAACAAAAGTTCTTCTCCTGTCACTGCAACTTCTGAGAGCAAGCAAATGCTAGATCCAGCTAGGTAGGCCCTTATTCTTATTTATCTAAGCTCTGCAAACAGCCTTGCATCTACAGCCAGACCGAGAAGCACACTTAATGCATGCTTTTAAATTGTTTATTTTTTTATTTTACTTCATACCATACCCCTAAGGGCTGTGAGCTGCCTTTCTGAGTCTAAGACGAGGCGCTAGCGTGGAAAAAAAAAAAAAAAGACGAGGCGCTTTGTGAACATTGCTAAGGACAGTGCTTAGAAATGCCCAGATCGGTCTGACAGGAGCCTGCAGCTGAGTTCCTATCTACGGTAGTTGCTCTAACTGTCACATTGCTGCAGGCCTGCTCAGCACAGCGGGTTGGTTTAATTACTTTTCTTACCAACTGGGTGGAGAAATATTTCATCTGGATTCTCCGTGGAGTGCTTTATTTGGTAATTGGTCTAAGAATGGAGGAGGAAACAAATCTCTTTTTGGCAGGATCTGGGGCCTTGAGGTAGAATTTCTGGGAGTCCTACTTTTAAACAGAGAGGATGCAGGCAAGACATTGGTGAGGCTGTTTGGCCATCTGAGTGGTGCAACTGCTCCAGGGGCCTGCGTGGGGACATGTATTAATATATTCAAAGGGGAACGGAGTAATAGCCATCATTGAGGATGTAATTGATTTCAGGAGGTGACTAAAGGTCATATGGAGACAAGACCACTGAACTAGAACCTTGTACTCAGAAAGAAGAAATGTGACTGAAAACAGTGAGAATAATGTTTCTGTGTGGTTCATGCACTGGGTTTAAACGCAATTCGAAAGTTGAAGTTTGAAAAATGGTTTGAACACTAAGCTCTAAGCACTAAGTAGGCACCCCCCAAAAATGTTATTGTCCTAACCAACCAACAAAGAAGGCATTGTTGGGCTAGGTATATAACCTTGTAGGGTCAGTGTTCTAAATAACAATACTGATATAAATAGATAAATTATGAAAATTTTAGTATTTAAATGGTTTGCTGACTATCATCTGATTGTCTTCATGCAGAAAGAAAAATGAATAAATAAAATAAGAACTATCAGGCATGGGCACTATTACATTCTGGTTTTGATCTACAAGTATGAATATTATCAAGTAGCTGGTCAATGTTTATTGATTTGAAATTTTTCATATAGCATCATTCAGAAGGCATAAGCAGGATAAGCAGATCCCAAAAAGGCTTAGTAGCAGTACGAGGGAAACAATCCTAGAAGTTTTTATTAATTGAAAGTTCCGTATGTGTCAGCAGAGTTTCATGGTTGCCAAAAAAAAGGTAATGAAATCTCAGGCTTCACAAACTGAATTACAGTGTTCAGTGTAACGTGTGCCCTGGTCTTGCTCAAATGCGCACTGATAAGGAAACCTGGACTCTCATGTTCACTTCTGGACAAACTAAAGCACAGTAGAGTAGAGTGACTAGGATAGTAAGGGGAACAGAATGCACAGAATATGAAGAACAATTACAGAACTTAAGAAAAGTTCACTTGGAGACGAGAAGTCTTATGGGACACTTGATGACGCACCAATATCTGCAAGGTTAAAGGAAGAAGAGAAATTAGATTTATTGTGTCTTCCTCCTCTTCAAGAGGAAGAATCAGGACCAATGGATAAATGCTATAAGAAGTAGATTTGAGCCAATATAAAAAGCCTTCTGAAAATTAAAGTGGTCCAAAAATGGATTGAGCTTCCTGGTGAGATAAAGAGAGGCCATTACAGGAGGTGTTTAGGTAGAAATTGCATGACTATTTATCAGAACTATTGTGGGAAGGATCCTTGCATCACATAGATAATTGACCTGGAAGATATCTAAGGACATTTTGCAATTCTTATAGTCCTTGATTCTAAGTATTATCTGTGATTCCTAATGCACTTGCTGTATGAACACATATGCTTTGCACAGGTAGTAGATTTATCCAAATTCATTAAAAATAGTGTGACCCTGCCACTGGGAGAAAAATAATAATCTGTTACTTACTTTCTGAACTAACTGCCTATTTACCACCTAACATCATGAAAGTTTCTTGTGGGTTTTCAGTTCAGTCTTAGTACTAAATAGGAAGTAACTGAAATATTACTTGAGTTGGATATTTAGAGGTTATTGGCAAACACTTACTATGCACATATTACAAGGTCCGCACTGCACCCACCCAACACATGCAAAAATGAATAAGGCATAGTCTCCACTCATCAGATGCTCATAGTCTACAAGGTCAACTTACACCTAAAGAGAAATGTAAGATACTCAGTAGTAAGCTGGAAGCCACTGAGTCTAGAAAAGTGGGTCTTAGTCCCACCTAGTTTAAGGGAAGACTTTCAGGACAGAATGATGGTTTATCCAGTAAGAGTTGGCCAAATAAAAATAGGAAGGGTATTCCAGAGAGAAGGATCTTTGTGAAGTGCAGAGCAGCAGAGTATGAAGGAACCACTACAGTATAATGCATCAGGTGTCAAGCAGGAAGGGTGGAAAATATGGCTTCGGACAGAGAGAGAAGGCAATGTACAACGGGCTCAGACACTATTGCTTAGGAGTCTGTGGAGCAGCACAACAAGACCACAATCAGAAAAGTAACAAAGTTAGATCTGCATTTTAGGTAGAATAATCCAGCTAGAATGCCAAAGACGGTAACTTAAAATTTGTAAATACTTCAGTGCAATTTGAGTTTTGTTCACATGTATTGTCAAAAGTTTGGTTTTTTTAATTCCACACAAATTAAATCCTTCATTAAGCACACATGCCTTCCAAATGAAATGCGTTTACAAGAAAAGCAGCTCCTCATGTTGACGTTTCTGTAATCCACAGCTCTCTCTACTTCCTACTTCATCCATTGCTCCCAGGAATTGGAAGCCTGAATCAGAAACAGCTCTTTCTTATTCATGTTTTTGAGAAATACATCTGGAAACTGCCATTCATCATCCTCATCCTAGAAAACAAAAAGATAGAAGCAGAAACCTGTCCTTCAAAAAACAAATGTGCAGGAGGGAATTTTTTCTTTTTTGTGTGTGTGATAAAAAACTACCTCTAGTTTTTTCAGAATGTTCATATCACCCTGGACTGGCAGGGAAGGAGAAACCTAAAATCTAAGTTACTATTAAAGACTATTTTTCTCAAAGCTGATAATTTTTTTTTAAGCCAGAGCAAGATAATGGTGGTGTCATGCAACTTAAAGACCAACTCTGCACATCACTGAGACAAAACTTGCTCTTCCTGTCAAGGTCCTCCATGGAAGACAACAGAAGTAAGACTCGTGCTGTCTCTATCTCATTTCTTTGGAATGAAAGTCGTCTTTTGTTCAGCGTACACACTGCAACTCTATTAGCCTCCTGCTTCCATCCTTGACTACACAATATTGGTGATAGTCCATTTTCCAGCACCTATTATAAAACAGATGCATTACCCCCGCCATTTAATTCACTTAATGTTCCTAACAGTTTGGTGCAAAGTATATCAGTCAAGTTCTCCACACAAAGTTTCTCGAAAGCGTACACATGCGAATAAAACTAAACTAACTTCTACTTGCATATAATTCTGTCACAAAGTCACACAAAAAAACTAAACAGAAAAAGAAATCCAGCTTCTGGGAGGGCTGCAGTTTTGCAACCATTGGCAAATAGTCTATAAGTCTCACCAGAGCTTGCGTCACTGTTAAATCAGGTCAAACAAGAAGAAAAATATGATGGTAGCAGAGCTGTTCAATAAGGGCAGATTCTTCATCCTCCTTTTGTATCTCTAATCCCCAAACTCTATTATTTCCAAACAAAAGTTTAATAATTTGGAGCTATGGAAAGACCTAAAATTTTGCTACTACATCTATCCAACATAGTCTAAGAACCTGCCTTTTGGAATCTCTTACACTAAAGGGCATTTTTCATCATAAACAGATCTTCCACTTAAGGTGACAAAATTTCACATGAATTCTCCCAGGCACAGGAAAAAACCTGCAATCTAGGGAGTAAGCACAGGCAGGACATGCAGGAGAGCTGGACACAGCCCTTGCCCTGTCATGAGCTTAGCTGTGCGAACATGGACAACTCAGTCTCCTGAGTCCTCAGTGCCTTAACCTGTACCAAGGAGATTTGGACAAGCCACCTTTAATGCCATGCCCAGGCTTATAATCTCATTAGGGCAATGGCACGTGTTCTTGCCTGAGAAAATCTCGCTCAAGTTATAGGAAAAATGGAGGAAAACAGAAAAGACATTTAGGGTATTACCAAAGAAAGCAGAAATATGCTAAAACATTGTATGAGAAGCAAGCAAGTGAGGAGTAGAGAAGACAGCAAATAAAAAGTGAGGATAATGAGTGACACTGAGAGAAGGGTGAGAAGAGCCACACAGAAGGAAGATAACTAGCCCCGCAGGCCAGGAGCTGGCAAGTCTGGCATGGGCATAGCAAAGAGGAGAACAAAGCCAGAGGCTCACTGGACATCTGTCTTTACCTTCATCTCCCCCAGACAAAACAACTAGAGGACTCCTCTCTCAAGAAGTTCAGTCAACTTCCTGGAAAGAATTAAGGCTGCTTAGGAGACAATGACACTCCAGTGGCCCTCCTCATTCAAGAATATCAAGTCCCCTCTTTGTCTAAAGGCTGACTCCCTACCAGCTTCCCATAGAGTGAAGCCTGACAATCAACGTATTCCACCCTCAAACACAGAGCTCCAGTCAGCCTTCCTTTTATAGCAGATACCTAGAAGGAAGACCATCTAAGCAGAGCAAAATGGCAACGCCTACATACATCATCATAACAATTTTGCACAGAGAATATACAGAGTGTTTACCCCTTTGCAATTTTTATGAGAAAGTTACTTGAGGATTTACTCCAGAAAAATGACAGCTAAACACAAAGAATGAAATTCAAAAAAAAAAAAAAAAAAAAAAAAAAAAAAAAATGAAACTCAACAAAGTATACAATAAAAAGAAATTCAAGGATGATATCTGAGTGTGAGGATGAGAAAGCAACTGGTCCAACTGGAACAGGATGTCAGCACATTCCATGAATGATATCTCCAAGAAAAAACTTATAGCTTCCAAGCAATGTACAAA
>NW_012111031.1:1942250-1950331 GCF_000951035.1 Colobus angolensis palliatus
AAAAAAAAAAAAAAAGAGAGAGAGAAAGAAATGCCCTATCTCAATAATGAATTCATATTTAGAACCTCCAAGAAAAACACTATCTTAAAAAAAAAAATCATGGCCCAAATACAAAACAAACTAAAATACTAAAATATTGCATGATTTTGAATAGTTTATAAATTTCAAGAAAAGAAAAAGCATTTATCCTTTTGACCTGTACAGTGAGTATAGTGTGTCTTGAGGGTCAAGAGCTTGTGATGCTAGACATAAAGAGAAGAAAACATAACCTTAGCCTGTGGAAATACAATCTTAGAAAATATAATGTTTGATTGTGAAATGGCAACATGTTATTCTCATGCATAATAATAAAATAGCTTTCAGCTTTAGAATCAATCTACTATACAAGATTTAAAATTGTTATAGAACAAAATGTCAATGTTAAACAACTTTGATAATTAAAAAAATCAAAGTTCATGGTCAGAAGATGGGAGGCGGGATAACACGGAAGAGTTATAAGGAAGGATAAGAATATAGATGGACTCATCTAGCACGGTGAGGAGTCAAGAGACCTTCTCTAAAGCTGATTGCAAAAGGTTTGAGGTTTACAGGTATATTTTTCAAAGAAATACTGAAAAATTAAAATAATGATTACCAAAATTTGGAAGAGAGGGGAGAGATGGGTGTTGTGTAAGTAGCTTAAGCTTCTATTTATAGCAGGGAGTCAATAAAAAAGTGTTTTAAACTGATGAATCAATACAAAGAAGGAAACAATGGACACTGGGGTCTACTTAAGGGTAGAGGGTGGGAGGAGAGAGAGGAGCAAAAAAGATCACTATCAGGTACTGAGCTTAATACCTGAGTGATGAAATAATCTGTACAACCAACCCTTGTGACACGAGTCTACCTATGTAACAAACGTTCACATGTACCCCCGAACCTAAATAAAAGTTAAGAAAAAAAGGAAAGAAATTGATGACTCAAGAAAAAAAAGTCACTGTTGGTGAAAGAATACAAACTTGCAGTTGTATAGGATGAATAAGTCTAGACATAACATGTACAGAATGGTGACAATATTGTATTGGATACTGGGAATTAGCTAATATAGTAGATTTCAGTTGCTGTCACCACAAGAAAAAAAAGTAACAATGTGAGGTGATGGATAATCAATACTTTTGACTATAGTAATCATTTTACTATGTATATCAAAACATCACAATTTTTATGAAAAAAAAAAGGAAGAAAAGTAGAAAGAAAAAATGAGATCCAGTCTGGGAGATAACGCTGGAAGACACAAGGTATTATAAGCCTTCTAGAAGCTTTACAATGTGTTTAAGTGTTAGTGCTATATAAACCTAGGAGTATGATTTGGAACAATTTATCAATGAGAAATAAAAGTATATATCACAATAGTAAAAAAGAAAGAAGTAACTGAGGAAAAAAATCGCTTACATTATCATACAATCAAGAAACCAGAGATCATACCATAAATTTCAAACAGATGGAATATAACACAAGGACTTAGTTACAAGGGTGTTTGAAAAGGTCAGAAATAGGGAGAGTAAAAGTTGCTTTAAATATGTAGGAATTGCAAATGAGTGACCAGCAGGATTTGAAAGACGGAGGAATAGAATAGTGAAGTCAGAGGAGGAGCACTGGGGTAAAATGGTAAGTTCAGTTGGGGATGTAATTAAATAATCACAAGAGGCCATGAATAATTGTCAATTAAGTGGTAAAAACTATAGCCAGTGCTTGCCAAGCCCTTGAGCCTTTGGACACATATGTCACTCTGTTTTCTGACATTGCCTTCTCAAAATGAATTGAAAGAGGGAAAAGGAACTGGGTTCTGAAATGGAGAGAGTGAGAGTGGGAGGTTAGCTTGAAGCCGTGTAGGAAAAATCAGTGCACATGGAGAAATGGATCCCATCTGGTCCCAGTGGCACTAACATCCCTTTTGCCCCTGGGGCATGTACTTGGTGGTGCAGGTGTTTCTGTGGTTCATGGTTTTATTGCCTTTCCTTGGTTCTGTCCTGCCTTCTTCAGCAAATTGGAGGGGTAGGTTCTGAAGCTTCCACTTTCCCTGAAACTACAAACCACTACTAGTAAAGTGCTCCACCCCTACTCCCTACAGGACACATAACAAAGCCTGGTGCCTTGACAGCAAAGTGAAGGAGAGGTGTAACTTGCATGGAAATGCTCTACAGTGAAACCTGTTGGAGACTTCATACACTGAGTGCGGGATGTTTGTTTGACTTGAGATGTCCCACCATTCCTCTTTGAACATCATTTAAATGGATGTCATAGTTCACAAAAACAGTGAACATGCTTGAGCTACAGCTAATACTTTAAACCCCTACCAAAACTACATTACCTAGAATATCATTTAGATCTCAACTCAGAAGTCAACTCCTCAGAAAGACCTGTTCAGACCACCAAGCTAAAACCACCTCCAGTCCCCTCTACCACATCACCCTATTTAACCTTCTGATTAGCATTAGTCTATGCATGCAATTTTCTCACTCATCTATTTGCTTCCTAGTTTATTACTTCTGTTTTGCTGGCTTATGGTCTGTCTCTCCTCACTAGAATGTAGGCTATAAAAGATCAGGGATACTATTATATTCTCTGCTCCATCCCCAGACTCTAGAACAGTGTTCAGCACCTAGTAGTTCCAAAGTAAATATTTGTTAACTCTCAAATGTTTGTTGCATCTTTTCCTGACTTATGTATAGACTTGTTCTGGTTGAAGTTTTTAAAAATTAGAGAACAGGCTGGGCACAGTGGCTCATGCCTCTAATCCCAGCACTCTGGGAGGCCGAGGTGGGTGGAGCACCTGAGGTCAGGAGTTTGAGACCAGCCTGGCCAACATGGTGAAACTTCGTCTCTACTAAAAATACAAAAATTAGCCAAGTGTGGTGGTGCATGTCTGTGGTCCCGGCTACTTGGGAGGTTGAGGCAGGAGAATCACTTGAACTTGGGAGGTGAAGGTTGCAGTGAGCAGAGATCACGCCACTGCACTCCAGCCTGGGAGACAGAGCAAGATTCCATCTCAAAAAAAAAGGAAAAAGGGAAAAGAAAAATTAGGGATCATATGGACATTAAAATTAAATAAAATCAGAATTAGAGACAACTGTGACCCCAAGAAACCACCTTTGCAAAAATTGTAACTAAGAAAATCACAGTGAAAGCAATCTAACCTAACTGACTCCATCTTATTTTTAACCTCCAAGCTGTCCTTGTTCATTTTTGTGTGCAGGCTGAACTAACTTTGGGAGGAACTTCGTTTATGGTTTAACTTTGCAAAAGAGGATAACAGCCCTTTCCCAAAACAAACCCCCTTTCTGCCTGGGGACTAGACTGCCTTTGTGGGACTAAGAAAGTAGCCACAAGATTAGAAATTATGGCTTTGGAGTCATTCAGCTGGAGGCTGCAAGATTCTAAACCTCCCCCAATTGCTCCTGGGAATAACATCACTACTGTAAAACCTAAAATCAGTGTTTGAGATGTTTTGCAGACCCTGTATTTGATGGATCAGCTGGCACCACCCAGATTAATAAACCGGCTCATCTGGTCTTGCGGCCCCCACCCAGGAACTAACTCAAGAAGACAGCTTCGACTCCCTGTGACTTCATCGCTGACCCAATCAATCAGCACTCCCCACTTTCTGACCCCTAGACACCAAATTACCCTTAAAAACTCCAATCCCCAAGTTTTTTGGAAGACTGATTTGAGTAATAATAAAACTCCAGTCTCGTGTACAGTTGGTTGTGTGTGAATTAAACTCTTTCTCTACTGCAATTCCCCTGTCTTGATAAATTGGCTCTGTTTAGGCAGCAGGCAAGGAGAACAGATTGTGCAGTTACAACCACAGGATAGTAAAACAAATAGTTTCATCAGAGTGAATTCTTGAGTGAACTTTCTTAGAAAACACTTGTTAACAGCTTTAAAAGATAGTTTATTGGAAGACAGTTTATTGGAAAATATGCAGCAGGAAAATTAATGTGAAATAGACTCTTCTAGCAGCTGCTAGCATTCAGACGGAGTCCCCAGATATAGGGCACAGGTACATCACACTACAGAGCACATAACTCCTCCTCAGAATTGGTTACATAATTTGTGGTGCCTAGTGCAAAATTAAAATGCAGGATCACTTGTTCGAAAAGGAATTACGGATTTCAAGATGACAAGAGCAGAGCGTTAAAACAAATACAGGACCCTCCCAACTGTAGGCACAGTCATATGCCCACGAGGCCAACCCTGCTCTCATCTACAACAGGAAAATGGGCCAGGGAGGGTGGTGCAGACATTAGCCAGAGGGCAATTCTCAGAGATTGTGTGTGGCTGGGAGAACAGAGGTTCCCTAGCCCATCAGTGACTCAGCATGTGTGTCTGGGTGGTGGGGGAGGCATGTATATGTGTGTCTGCATGTCTGTGTGGGTGTCTGTGTGTGTCCTTGTGTCTGTCTGTGTGTGTATGTCTGTACATGTATGTCTCTATGTGCATCTTTATGTATGTCTGTGTGTATATGTCTGTGGGTGTATGTCTGTATGTTTGTGTACACGAGCACTTGTGCAAGCAAGTACCTCCGTTCTATTTCCGAGCAGCATGCAATGGTCACCGAAGAACGAAAAGGGGATACAAACTCTTGATAAGAAGAGGGAAGTCCAGAGGAGTGTGTGACCTGGCTAGTGAGAGACAGAAGAGGCAAAGCTGGAAGAAACCAGGAAGACCCCAGCCACCTCCAATAGCAAGAAGATGTGTCACAGAAGAAGGGAAAGCTGCCATCAAACTGGAATGAAATAATTTGAATCTACTTTCTAATTTGCCCCAAAGCCAGTTTTGTTCCAAGATCACAGGACAGAACCAGGCAGCTGAGCTTTTCAAGGCCTTCCATACACCAATTTTAAGATCCTGCAAACTCATAGAACCTCTATGAGTGTACAAAGGGATCCCAGGGCCCCCTCAGGAGTCTTGATTACTCCTGTAGGGGAAGTTCACATTTAGATTGATATTGAATTTTCAAGTAGTACAAATTAAAACCAATCCAACCCAGTGAGTCCCCTGAAATTCTTGAGCCAGATAGGATTGGAATCTTTATAAGCATATGATTGACTGACAGCTAGTCCAGTAGCATTGATTTACAACTACAGTCACACACTGCCTAACAACGTTTCGGTCAGGGACAGCCCACATACAGAGAGAGGGTGGTCCCATGAGATTATAATAGAGGTCAAAAATTCCTATTGCGCCTAGTGACATCTTCAGTGTCTTCACTAATGTGAAAACACGAAAAAGCCTCAGGCAGGTCCTTCAGGAGATATTCTAGAAGAAAGCATTGTTATCATAGGAAATGACAGCTCCATGCCGGTTATTGCCTCAATGCTTTCCAGGGGGACAAGATGTGGCAGTGGAAGACAGTGATAATGATGATCCTGACCCTGTGGAGGCCAAGACTAAGTGTGTTTGTGTCTTAGTTTGTAAAAAAAATTGTTTAAAAAGTAAATAAAAATTCAAAATTTTAAAAATAGAAAAAACTTACAGAATAAGGATATAAATAAAGAAAATATTTTTGTACAGCTGTACAGTGTGTGTTAAACTGGGTGTTATTACAAAAAAGTCGAAAGTATAAAGAATTCAGAAGTTTGTAAAGTGAAAAAGTCACAGAAGACTAAGGTTAATTTATTACCGAAGAAGAATATTTGTATAAATGTAGTATAGCCTCAGTGTAGGTGTTTCTAAAGTCCACAGCAGTGAGCAATCATTACTAGGCCTTCACATTCACTCCCCACTCATTCACTGACTCAGCGAGAGCAACTTCCAGCCCTGCAGACTCCATTCATGATAAGTGCCTTATACAAGCATACCATTTTTTATCTTTTATACCATATTTTACTGTACCTTTTCTATGTTTACATACACAAATACTTACCATTGTGTTACGGTTACCTGCAGTATTCAGTACAGTCATATGCTATAAAGATGTGCAGCCTAGGAACAATAGGCTACTGCACACAACCTAGGTGTGTGGTAGGCTATACCATCTAGCTTTGTGTAAATATATGCTCTGATGTTTGCACAATGGCGACATCACCTAAGAACATGTTTCTCAGAACATATGCCCATCATTAAGCAACACATGACTTTAGTCATAAACAAGTATAACCAGGGAGTTAATTAATCATTTATCAACCAGGGAGAAAGTCTTTTACAAAGTACTACAGGGGTCTGTCCTTAAATCTGTTCTAGTTAGTATTTCAAGTTAATGATTTAGACAAAAATATAGAAAACACATTTATCAGATTTACAGATGATCTTAAAGGGGGCAGGATAACTAATATGAGAGAATATAGAATCAAGATTCAAATGTATCATCACCAGTGAAATGCTAGATAAAACTAACAGAATTAAATTTAACTGGGTCATTGTGAAGACCTTTTCAGGTCCCAAAAGTACATGGCAAAGTCATAAAATATGAACAGCAGTTCAATTTGAATAATCTAGAAATTCTAATTAATCAGAAGCTTACTAAAATGCAGTAATATGGCATGCCTATTTAAAAAAAAAGAGGGGGGGTGATGGTAAGACTACATTAATAAATAAACTCACAAAAGCCCAAATCACAGAAAATAATGATCCCACTTTGTCTTCATTAATCATACCCAAGCAGCTTGCAATACTGATGTGGTCCAGTGGTATGACTTTAAAGATGGCAGCACAGCACCTAGAGAGGTAAACAAACTGCCTTCAGCTGCAAGGATTGTAGTACAATGCCAGGATTAGGACCCAGTGGTATCTAGACTATTAATTTTTCCCACTAGACGACAGCTCCTCCAAGCATTGTCTTATCTGGGCTAGGATGTATTTGGGAACATAATTTGTATTCACAAATACTCTCCAGCAGGTTGACCAATATAGACAAGAATGGCATTAGAAAATCCAAATGGGTTTTTAGGATGCTATAATTTCTATAGTACTCCGATCTTCCTATGAGGAATCATGGAGCTCATGCTATGTGCCTATGACCAGGCTGGGTGCTGGAACTACTGAATGAGACAACTCATGCCCTCAGGTCACTCAGGTCAAAGATGGCAGTAATTTAATTCTTATTACCCAACATGATATGTAACAGTTGTAATTAGAAAGCACAAAACCAGTAAAAAGAAGAGAACTATTAAGTCTAAGATAGCCAAAAAAGGCTTGAGAGAGCAAAAGATATTCTACTTATATTTATATCATATTCTGATTGCTTCTTTTGTTATGTCAGCAAATGGATTAGTGCTTCACTTTTAGGGAGACAGCATGAAAAGAAACAAGATCTTGCCCAGGTTGATTTCCAATTTAGCCAATGTACTAGCTAAAATGTGATAAAAAGAAGGGAGAACCATATATAAGATGAGAGACTCTTTTATTTTTTGAGACAGGGTCTCACTATGTTGCCCAGGCTGGTACAATCTCAGCTCACTAGAGTCTCCATGTCTTGGACTCAAGAGATCCTCTCACCTCAGCCTCCCAAGTAGCTGGAACTACAGGTGCACACCACCATGCTCAGCTAATTTTTAAAAAATTTTTTTGAAAAGACAAGGTCTCAATATATTGTTCAGGCTGGTCTCGAACTCCTGGGCTCAAGTGATCCGTACAGCTTGGCCTCCCAAAGTGCTGGGATTACAGATGTGAGCCACCATGTCCAGCTTCACAGACTCTTTTAAAATAAATCTCACATAATGAATACATGCAGTAAGGACTAAACTTCAGCATCCACGCATCAAACGCAAAGACCTCAACATATACACTGGCAACATTGTGCATGCCAGGAAAAATGTAAGTGTAAGGAAAGCAATGCCTCACTTTTCACTGGTGTTCTTTCTCCCTTCAAGAACAGAGTGGATGTGGCCTCCAAGCACTGTCTCCACTAGAATAAACTCCACCAAACTGGTCGGCTTTGGTCAGTTATTATTTTGTTCTTTTTCAACTGCTAAAACAATACTTTTTTTGAGATGGAGTCTCACTCTGTTGCCAGGCTGGAGTGCAGTGGCGCCATCTCGGCTCACTGCAACCTCCGCCTTTCAGGTTCAAGCTATTCTCCTGCCTCATCCTCCCGAGTA
>NW_012111031.1:1950396-1955871 GCF_000951035.1 Colobus angolensis palliatus
GGGTTTCACCATGTTGGCCAGGATGGTCTCAAACTCGTGACCTCATGATCTGCCCGCCTCGGCCTCCCAAAGTGCTGGGATTACAGGCATGAGCCACCGCGCCCGGCCAACAATACTTTTTAAAATAGACTTTATCTCACTGCAATTTTCTCAGTGCTATTGAAGTGATTCCCACTGTATTTCAATAGGAATATTAGGTGAGTTGCACTATGTGTTCTGGTGGTTCTCTCTGCCATGCTTAAGGAACGATGAAGTACCATTTTCATTGTTTGAAAGTATCATTGGAAAGTACTTGTTGAAAGTCACCATTCACTGCCAGTTGGGGAAAGGGGTTTGTATTTTGTCGGCTCTTATTTTCTCATATAGGGCCTGGTGTGTAGAAGTTAGAGAGGCTGTGCTTGGAGAATGACCAGAGATCTCCCTAATACTCAGTGTTAGACCAGCAAGCCTGAGACTGAGAGGGGTCCTCACTCTCAGATTCTCTCCCCTCACTTCCTTGTTTGTTGGAGTCTTAGCCTTCCACTTTTTGGATAAAACTTCCCTGGAGTCCCGCTTTGAGATGAATTGTTCTTTCTGTTAGGTTCCCACTGCCTCCAGCTGTTATCACTCTATTTCATTCGGCTTTATATTCTATTAAGACACTTGCACATCTGTCTCCCTCACTTCTTGGGAACAAGAACTGATCTAATGCATGTGTGAATTTTCTCTGTTGGCATGGAACATGGTATTTGACCGTTAGTAAATCTTTGGTAAGTTGAATTCTATGAACTTTCATCTTTGTGCGAAATGGCCAGTCTAACAGATGTATTTTCAGTAACACTTACAAAGACCATGTAACCCTCCACTAAACATGGCCCTTACGCTTGCAGTGTTATGCAATTAGTTTGTGTATGTTTTTTATCAGTCTCACAAGTCACCAAGAGCACGGTCCCTGCATCCGTGCAGCCCACGCTTCTATCCCAGCTCACCCTAGGCAGCTTCTCCTCTCATTTCTCCCTCTGTAATCTTGCAAATGTTCACTGCTTCACTATCACCCACAGACCAATGGCCCCCAAATTCACACCTCTGGCCCTCACCTGCCTTCTCAAGCTCCACAACTGTACTCCCAACTATCTATCCACATACTCATCTGAAGAGCTACAGGTAATTCAAACTCAACATGACAAACATTCTCTCTAAAGCATTACCAGTTTCCTGGGATCAGCAAGTGATAACTACTATGTATGACTGAAGGACACTGAACGTTCTCCACCTAGCCTAATTTTTCCACCATGAGAGTTATTCCTTTGATTAAGGTTCAAGATCTACAAAGATTTTTATTGAGTCATCATGGTATATAAATTAATGCTAGTAGATTTGTTACGTTTCCCCTTCTTAGCAACATAAGACTATAATCTCATGACTTTATTCCAGCCCCTAATGAGAAGGTCAGTGGCAAGTTATAGAAGGAAAAACAACATCTGCTTGACCATACACCTTATCTAAACCCACAGAGAGTCTATTCACCTCCCTGCTAAATTTAAGCTGGGAAACAGTTGGGATCTTCTCTCACAGGTGTAGAACACAGAGGGGACCACTAGGCGCACCTCTCCCAGTACAAATGCAAATCTATATATGTGTGCCACACACACACACGTGCAGGCAAATACAGGCAAAATCTCATGTAAATGAACATTAAGGCCAATTTTACTCAATGGAACCAAAATTGTAACCAGAGAAAGCAGCAATAAACCAAAGGCAGAGGTGTTCCACAGTGGGGGAAGAACAAATACAGGTGAGGCTTTGTCCAAAATGGCAGCCTAGAGCCCCGGGAGAACATGTGGAGGAATGAAGGAGTTGGTTCCCACCAGCCACCCTACACATACACATGTGTGTGCACACATCATGTGTGCAAACAGACACACAAACTCCATGGGGCCAGTAGATGAGAGCCTTTAGCACCGGCAGGTGGTACCATCCCTTCTCCCCCCACCTCACTCCTACCTCTGGCCTGGACTCATCACTTACCCCACGTAACTGACCTCAAGGCCAAGGAGAGGGTGCCAGACCCTGGGCCCTGCTGGGCATCCCTATTCCAAGACTGGCCTGGATGAAAACAATCCATCTCAAATCATTCTGGGAAATGGGTAGGCATATGGGAGAAAGTTATACAAACCTTAAAAAGCAAAGTAAGTTCCCCCAGGAGTTCAAGACTTAATTTTTCCATCTCTGACTAAGTTTCCCTTTTCTCAAGGCAGTTGCCCCTCTATGCCCTTAACCACTGCCCCTCCCAACACCTTTTCTTCCATCCATGGGCATCTTGACCATGGCAGTGAGAGGGCATCTGCTCTCCCACTGAAACAAGGAGGGAGAACATTTTGATTCCCTCTTCTCTCTTTCCCCCTAAAACCATGCTTTTAAAGAGGCAGATATAACTCAAAAAAGGCGCTGTGTTTCATACCCTTGCACTAACTGCTTGTGGTGTTTTACAATGTATCCAGAGAATCATCAGAGACACTAGACTGCCTGCAGCATTGCTTTTGGAACTTCTGCTTTTCAAGAAAACTCCTATGAAGACATAAATTATTTTAGTGGCTCCAATCACTTTGATAGCTCAGGCTGACTTGAAATATATTCTGGAAGGTTTACCTTGATGTAAACTGCCTTCATGTTAGCTTTTTACTTTGTTCTTTCCCCGAGTGCTCAGGTGTTCAGACATAATGTGATCTGAGAAAACTGTTTTGCATGTTGCAGTCTTATCTCCCAGCCTAGGGTTTCACCATGGATCCCATGGGAGTTTGCCCTGTAGCTTGGGGACAGACTGAAGGGGGCAGTTACAGTGCCCCAGATGCAGCCTCAGGGCGGAATCAAAGAAGAGTATTCCAGGGCAAACAAAGGTGTCCTGGGCCTTAGCTGGAAGGGTCACCATTTGTTTGAGTTGAGAGGAGACACTCCTCAAGATGGCAGCTTTGATCTTCAAGAACTTAGAAGGCCAGAGTTGTTTTGTTTCATTTTCTTCATCCTCCATCCCTAGTTGAGAGGGAATAAAATTTATAGAAGTATAACTCAATGTTATTAGGGAAAATAAATTTCTAGAAATGAAATCATATTTGCCCTTAGTTTTCATTAAGTTACACTCCCATAAAATAAACATGTGTGCATAAGACATATAACTAGGTTAAAGAATATGACAAAGCCTTTGAAATCATATATGTAAAGAAATGATACATTTGTGATAAAACACTAACAATTATGAAAAATCTTCATGTCATTGAAATTACCTCTTCAAATTCTAAGTGCCAAACCGTTCTTATTAGATGATGATAATCAGAGGTAGAGGGCTGGGGGGTGAATGGGGAACAAGGAGTTCTTAGTCAAGGAGGACAAAGTTTGAGTTAGACAGGAGGAATAAGTTTTTGAGATCTATTGCACAGCAGGGTGACTATAGTCAATGATAATGTATTACATATCTCAAAAGAACTAAGACAGTAAATTTTAAATATCTCTTCACAAAAAATGGTAAGTAACTGAAGTTATAGATATGCTAATTAGCTTGACTTAACCATTCCACGTTGTATGCATATATGAAAACATCACAATGTACCCCATAAATATATACAATTAAGATTTGTTAATTCAAAATAATATCGAATTTTTTTTAAAAAAAATCTTATTAGGTAAAGTCCATAGAAGGGGAGACACAAGTTGGTTAATAACTTTTGAATGTCAGTCTTTACCTCATCCTAATATAAACAGTCCTATTTAAAGCTCTAACATACCTCTAAGTTTCTTCTGAGGAATATTTAATTTACAGGATAGGTGGATCTAAATTGTGTGTTTCATAGAGTTAGGGTTCTTACACCTCTCCATGTGTTTATTTAGTAGCTTTCATACATTTTTCATGGAGAAATTCTTATCATTACACACAAACTAAAAAGGCTATTGCCTTGTCTTTTTATAACTAAGAAAGAGAAGGGTGAAGATTTTCCCAGAGACAGATGTTTTGTATGCAAGATCTATCAGCCTGTTCTTACTTTGTAATATCAGCAGCAGTTGGAGATAATTTTTTTTTTCAGTTTTAAACCATTATGTGGAAAATACTAATTGCTAAAATGTTTTTAATCTGCCACTACCTGTGCTTAGAAGTCATTTTTGCAACTAGTATCCATGACCAAGCCTCTTCCCTCCTCTCCAATAAATAAATGACAAATTTTTTAATTTAATAAGAAACAAACCACAGAAAGAACTGTTAGGGAGCTTTCCTTGTTCATCTCAAACCCCGGTTATAACAAAAAGATTAACCTAAACTCCCAAGCTGTGAGCTGAGGGGAAAAATGGATGTTGAAAAGCATGTGTTTTATTTACTGCCATTTTACATGTTTAAAACCTGAGAGTACTAAATGGGAAATTCAGCGCCTGTCTGCCAGGCAGGACCAGCAATCAATCTTAAAGCATTAATCAGGGGAGGCTATGGCAGTGAACGTTATCACCTTTCTGAGAAAGAAATTCCTTTGAAGGCAATGATGACTTGGCAGGCAGGGGTCTTCCTAGAAGTGTGGACTGCAAAGCATCTGGGAACCAAACAAATGATGGCACCCTCTCCAGATGTGCAGAATGGCCATTTTCTTTGGAAAAAGAAATTTCTAATCTCATTTATTCTCCTCCACCACTATGCATTCCTCCCAAGCCTCCAATCCCTCCAGAAAAATGTTCCTCCCAAGTTCCCAACCCCTCCAAAAAAATGTCCGCCAAGTTTCCCATGCTAACACTTGAGAGCAGAAGTGGGACTCAACCAGGCCGATAAACCATCAGGTTTAAATACACTTTTCAGAGAAAATCTTACTCCTTTCCTCTAGGGGGACCCTTATCTGGACTTTTAAGGAATTTGATTTGATTAAAATATGATTAAAGCAAGATAAATCTATGACAGGCAGCATAGTTTTCTATCACCACAAAGTCAATGGTGAAAAAATATCCGGCCATGTTGTAAGTTCATTAGAATAAATTAACAGTTCCATTGATGTACTCAAAATTAAAATGTGTTTGTCATAAATGTAATTAAGTAATTCAGTGGGAAGATTAAATGCTGAAACAATTACCCACATAGTTTAAAGCATTATAAAAATATAGGAAAGAGGGGGGCATGCCCAAGATGGCTGAATAGGAACAGCTCCAGCCTCCAGCTCCCAGCATGAGCGGCACAGAACACGGGTGATTTCTGCATTTTCAACTGAGGTACCCGGGTTCATCTCACTGGGGCCTGTTGGACAGTTGGTGCTGGCCTGTGGGTGCAGCCCAACCAGCGAGAGCTGAAGCAGGGCGAGGCATCGCCTCACCTGGGAAGCGCTGTTACAGCCCGACCAGCGAGAGCTGAAGCAGGGCGAGGCATCGCCTCACCTGGGAAGCGCAAGGGGGAAGGGAATTCCTTTTCCTAGCCAAAGGAAATTGAGACACACAACACCTGGAAAATCGGGTAACTCCCACCCTAATACTGCA
>NW_012111031.1:1957796-1958155 GCF_000951035.1 Colobus angolensis palliatus
GATAAAACAGACTTTAAACCATCAAAGATCAAAAGAGACAAAGAAGGCCATTACATAATGGTAAAGGGATCAATTCATCAGGAGGAGCTAACTATCCTAAATATATATGCACCCAATACAGGAGCACCCCAATTCATAAAGCATGTCCTTAGAGACTTACAAAGAGACTCAGACTCCCATACAATAATAATGGGAGACTTTAACACCCCATTGTCAACATTAGACATCAATGAGACAGAAAGTTAACAAGGATATCCAGGAATTGAACTCATCTCTGCACCAAGTGGACCTAATAGATATCTACAGAACTCTCCACCCCAAATCAACAGAATATACATTCTTCTCAGCACCACATCGCA
>NW_012111031.1:1962037-1966330 GCF_000951035.1 Colobus angolensis palliatus
TAGAACTAGAAATACCATTTGACCCAGCCATCCCATTACTGGGAATATATCCAAAGGATTATAAATCATGCTGCTACAAAGACACATGCACACGTATGTTTATTGCGGCACTATTCACAACAGCAAAGACTTGGAATCAACCCAAATGTTCATCAGTGACAGACTGGATTAAGAAAATGTGGCACATATACACCATGGAATATTATGCATCATGAAAAAGGATGAGTTCCTGTCCTTTGTAGGGACATGTATGCAGCTGGAAACCATCATTCTCAGCAAACTATCGCAAGACCAGAAAACCAAATACCGCATGTTCTCACTCATAGGTGGGAATTGAACAATGAGATCACTTGGACATAGGAAGGGGAACATCACACACCAGGTCCTATTGTGGGGAAGGGGTAGAGGGGAGGGATAACATTAGGAGATATACCTAATGTGAATGACAAGTTAATGGGTGCAGCACACTAACATGGCACATGTATACATATGTAACAAACCTGCACGTTGTGCACATGTACCTAGAACTTAAAAGTATAATAAAAAATAAATAAATAAATAAATAAAATATAGGAGAGAAAAATGGAAGCTGTCATTAATAGAACATGGGGATTTTCATGTCTTTGCCTTTTTTTCTCATTCCTTTATAATGGAAAGAAAGAAAATAATATTTATGAAATGCCTTATATGTGACAGTAAGTACTTACTATCTATTATTCCACTTGATTACCATAACAATCTTGCAAGTCCAGTTTACAGAAAAGGCAAAGGTCACTAAAGTTTGGAGGTGCCAGGTAACTTGCCCAAGACCACATAGCTGACCAGTGGCTGAGTTAGCATTCCAGTTAAGGTCTGTCCAACTCCAAAATACCATGCTCTTTCATCTGTGTCACGCAGCCTCTCGCCTCAACCTTCTGTTCCACATGCTCCTCTGCAGAAGCACAGACTGTAGCCCTAGCCACTCCTGTGCTCCCTTCAGTCCTGTTCCAGCCTAGAGTCATCAAGGAATGTAGATTCCTCTCTCTGGTCCCATGACTATAACCTTGACTTCTATTTAATGTTTAATGTACAAGGGTCAAGGAACAGTAATGTAAAAAATAATGATATTAAAATAAAACAGGAGGCAAGTAATGTGACTGGGCTCTTTCTCTCTCAATCACTCTCTCTCTTGGAGCCTACGGATATCTAATATAAGTCCCTTGTGGTGAGAAGGTACCAGGGGGGCAGCTAATAGTAAATTGGAAGTGGGTGTGTCAAAATGCAAAAGAAAGAAAACTGCTTTAAAAAGACCGGCCATATGTAGCAAATTATAAATTATCTGACTGCAAATATAATTTCTGCACCCAGGGCCAGTTGGGGAACACACCTCAGACACACTGTAAGAACCCCTGGGTAAGACTCAGTGAAGGTCCCAACAGGGCAACCAAACCAAATCATTCTAAGGTGTGGATCTTCTCCAGGATTGATGCAGCTGTGAACAGTGGGTCTAGAGGCTGACAAACTGGTGTTTACAGAGGTAATGATGTTACATATTTTGGGGCTCCCTCACAACAGGCAGTTCAGCTGTAAAAAGCTGATATCCTAGCATAATTCAAACCTTGGAGATTTCTGAAAATGTACAAAAAGGTTTCATTCACCTAAAGTTACCTTTATTAAAGAACACAAACCAAGAAGCAAAGGAACTTCCTGCACTCTGAGTAACAAGACCACCTTATGCAAGAACACACACCATCCACATCCCACCCCTAAGAATGCTTTCTGCAAAGTAGAAGAAGCTGGGAACTATGTGCTATGGTTTCAAAGTCCCTTCTCCACAAACTACTTTCTTTGTTATCCTGAAACAACCTGAAATTCACAGATCACACTCCGCTTTGGAATAACACCCTCAAAGGATCCTGTTAAGATATCAACTTTATCTTGAAGAATGAAACCAAAAAGCTAATGCCATCTATGAACATCACAGGGTCAAAAATGTTATTGGAGCAGTTCTTGTTATTAAAAAAGGAAGAGACCCAGAGATTCCCAGGACTCAAGTAAGAGATCATTACTACCCCGAGAACACACTAGTTCTAGCAAAGCCCTACTGTCTTCATACTAGCAGGGCTCACCAGAGAAAACACAAACCACGTGAAACCCAGCACAACAGCAGATACCACTCTTTATAACCAAACACCTGTTTCCACCACTTACCAGTACATCTTGTAGTTTTATCTAGTTAACTCCAGCCACATGCTTCCTTCCTTTCTGCCTTTCTCTCCCAGGTTTGCAGTTAAGTGTCAATAACAGGGGAGGGGGTCAGGCTCGGTGGTTCGCGCCTGTAATCCCAACACTTTGGGAGGCCGAGGTGGGTGGATCAGTTGAGGCCAAGAGTTCAAGACCGGCCTGGTCAACATGGCGAAACCTCGTCTCTACTAAAAATACAAAAATTACGTGGGCGTAGTGGCACACACCTGTAATCTCAGCTACTTGGGAGGCTAAAGTACAAGAATCACTTGAACCCAGGAGGCAGAGGTTGCAGTGAGCCAAGATCACACCACTGCACTCCAGCCTGGGTGACAGAATGAGACTGTGTCTCTAAATCAATCAATCAATCAATCAATCAATAAAACAGGAGAGGAGGGAGTGGAGCCGGTTCCATTGGGCTAGCCTCTAAAAGGGAGGGGGCTTTATTCTTAGCAAGTATGACAAAGACTTTCCTGTCAGATGCCCCTGGCACCCTGGCCCCTCAAGCTGCAAAGTTTTCAGAAAATCAAACATGACTTATCTTCACCAAGTCTGCAGACCCTAGATATATATCCAACACAACACGGGATTTGTTTTGACATTAGGTGATTTTTCAGTAGTATTTCTGTTAGGTGAAGTGAGCTTTTGCTGCATTTGTGTTTCTGCAGGCTTTCACTATTTTTTGACACACGGATGAAGATACTCCCAAACTTTCACTTCCTTGGAGACTGGGACACCCACAAGGCTCCACCACAGAAACCAAGTCAGCCCAGGCTCTTACCTCCAAGCGGTTTCTACCCTTTTGAGATTTTTTTCTATATTTTAGGGTACTATAACTTGGTAAACTATTTTAATTTCTTTTTAAAATTAGGCAGTGTAAAGTCATAAATTCTTTTTTAAATTAGGCAGAATAAATGATAACGGGGGAGGTTATAAACCACATTTCTCTACACGTAGAACACGCCACAAGTATGTTGTAGTGGAAAGCGGGCTAGGAAGGAAGCCAGGGGGTCAGAGGCCAGGTGACCTCCCAGTGTGGGAGGGATCGGCCGGGTGGTGCCGAGACATTCAATTTCTCAGGGCCTGCATCTGACGCCTGTGTAGTGAAGAGAGTTGAGTGGGGAGTTCTCTGAGGACTATTCTAGACACCTGGTTCTATAATTGGAAGGATTTCTTAAAGGGCATATTTCTACTTCTTCTCTTCAGAAATCCTTTTCATCTAAGGTATGTGTCTCAAATGACTAGCAGAGGCAAGACGTGATGACACATCTCACATCAGGAAAGACTGTGCAAGTAGGGCTGTGCAGACATCAGGAGCACCACAAAATGTAGAGGCAGTTTCTGACTGAAAATTCTTCACACTGAAATCGAACTGACTGTCAGAAAAGGTGCTATCTCCATGCTCCTACAATCATCTCCTTTTCTCCCCTTCTTTGTAATCATTGCCCTTAGTACAAGTTGATAGTGGGTGTGCTGCTACATGTGGATGCAGCTGATAGGCCTGGTAATGAATGAGTTTGGTGGCTTTGCCCATGCTGGGAAAAATGCTGAAAACAATGAACAACCAAGGCAGGGCTTTAGCCAATCAGATGGACACCCAATCAGCAGCACAGTTGCAGGCTGGGATGCCACAGGACTGGGCCCTACCCCATCTCACATTACTCTTCCCAGGGGATGGAGGACACAGAGATATCATTAGGTGGTGCTGGCCCTGGTAGTGACAGAATCTACTTGCAAAAACTGCTATAACCCACGAGACAGTCAACTCGAATAAGGAGACAATATGTTTATAAAATATTTATATTTTACAAATGTATAAAATATATTTTATGTATTTGTCTATTTGTCTATCTCCTATTTTAATAATGTTACAAGAACTCATAAAACAAAAAGTAGATCCTTAACAATAAACTCTACCTAATTATATGTCCTCGATTCCATTCTCTTGGCTCTACCACTTGAAGTAACAGTCATTTTAAATCCTATGTTCAGTACTCCCTTGTTTTTTGTGTTGTAAGTTTTATTGCATTTATATTCATTCAAAAAATAACAATATTTTCAGCCAGGCGT
>NW_012111031.1:1967418-2054221 GCF_000951035.1 Colobus angolensis palliatus
GGCACCTGTAGTCCCAGCTACTCGGGAGGCTGAGACAGGAGAACGGTGTGAACCTGGGAGGCAGAGCTTGGAGTGAGTCGAGATTGCGTCACTGCACTCCAGCCTGGGCAAGAGTGAGACTCTGTCACAAAAAAAAAAGAAAGAAAGAAAGAGAGAGAGAAAGGAAGGAAGGAAGGAAGGAAGGAAGGAAGGAAGGAAGGAAGGAAGGAAGGAAGGGAAAGAAAGAGAAAAAAAGAAAGAAAGAAAGAGAGAGAGAAAGGAAGGAAGGAAGGAAGGAAGGAAGGAAGGAAGGAAGGAAGGAAGGAAGGGAAAGAGAGAGAGATTGGAAGAGGATTTAGCAAGTCAATGAATATCTGAAATATATGTGATTCTTTTGTATGCATATTCTTTGGAGACGCTAACATCTCTCATTAACAATGTGTTATGTTACATCATTTAATATTGGATTTATTTTTAAAACTCTTTTCCTTAAATATTTTAAGAATTGCCATGCTGAAACCCTAGAATGCTAGCTGTCAACATTTCATAAATCAGCCATATTTGTAATTTGAACACACAATAGGATAAACCTATCTGAATTTTTCTCAGACTTTATACTGAAAAAAATATATTTAGATCCATCTGTTTAGAGTTAGGTAAGTTTGAGAAAATTCTTACTACATTCTGATCAATAGAGAAATTAACAGACATCCTATAATGACAGTAAAATAACTTTTGCTATTACAATTAAGTATATTCAGCCAGGTGCGGTGGCTCACGCCTGTAATCCCAACACTTTGGGAGGCTGAAATGGGTGGATCACGAGGAGATCAAGACGATCCTGGCTGACACGGTGAAACACCATCTCTACTAAAAATACAAAAAAATTAGCTGGGCATGGTGGCGGGTGCCTGTAGTCCCAGCTACTCAGGAGGCTGAGGCAGGAGAATTGCTTGAACCGGGGAGGCACCGCTCACAGTTAGCCGAGATCGCACCACTGCACTCCAGCCTGGGCGACAGAGTGAGACTTTGTCTCAAAATATATATACACACACACACACACACACACACACACACACACATATATATATATATATATATTCAAGGGTCCTAAAGGACTTATTTGAAATACTTACCACAGTGTCTCTATGAAATAGGTAATTCCGTAATCATTTACAAGGGATGACTCTAAACCATGAGAGGTGGATAATTTGTCAAAGTGGACCATTTGCAGCTTGAATATCAGTTTGTTATTGCTGGTTTACAGGTGTCTACACTGTACAAAGTAGAGATTTAGAAAATACTGAGTTAAACTCATCAATACAGACAGCTTAGTTGGGTAATTCAACTTGACTGCCATCTAAAATCTGACCAGTATACATAGTTTGCAGAAAAATTACAGTTGGTGAAGACCAATATAACCATATTAGTCAGTCTCCTTCAATTGCAAGTGTAGGATCCAATTAAACCAGCTTTTCAAAAACAGAATTTATCAGACTCTCAAAATTAGAAAGTTCAGGGGCTTTTCTGATTTGAGATATTCCTGGGGTACAAAGAATCTCATCTGGAATCTGCCTCCTTTCCTCCATCCCTTGGTTCTGCTTTCTCTGTATTGACTTGTTTCTCAAACTCTCTCTCCTAGGAGTAGCAAAGATGACCAGCAGCAGCTTTAGACATGGTGTCCTTACAGCCAACCAGCCCAGCAAGAGACAGCACCTTATCCCAGACAGCTCCAGAAAGAGATCATGGGCAGGCTCGGACAAGCCTGCTGAGTCAGGTGCTGGCTCCTGAGCCATCACTGCCGTCAACTGCATGAGCATTTTGATGGTCCAGGCTTGGGTCATGTGCCTGCCTCTGGATCCAAAGGTTGCAGATAGCCCTATCAGAACATCCATACCTGAGAACTGGGAAGGAATGATACCCACAAAGACATCAGGCAGACAAAAATCTTTCCTACCACAGTGACTATGTTCCATGGCTTACTGCTCTGGCAATAAAGACTGTAGCCTTAGGCTATGAAAATTTATCAAGTCTTATGTCTTAACTACATGGACCCTGATGTTAACCTATGATTAAATTGATTAATTTCAAATCATAGCCAGAAGGGAAGCTTAGGGAAAGCCTGCCTACAAGGACCTCCTTGGCTCTGAATTTAGATGAGAGATGTCTAAGATTCATCTCAGTGCTGGAGTCTTGACTCCTGATTTAGCATATGTGTCAGCATATGCACATGCTGGCATCCGCACTGGTGTACCAGCACAACACCATGACAGCTTCCTGACTTGGGATGCAAAGCTGTGAAATTCAACAAAACAGACTAACATCTTGGAAGCATTCATATTCTTTTGATGTACATATGAAAATATTAAGATGAAACCACTCTGAATTTCTTTTTGGGAACTTCATGTCTTACAAAGGACCAAGATTTATGCAGGCTGGAAGTACTAGAGTTGATAATCATAATTTTATAAGATTATACAGATTTCTCTAGATATTATATTATTTGTTTTGTTTATATGATATTATATAACCAGCCATCCAAGGTAAAAATGTTCCTATCAGCAAGTATGTTTCTTTAAAAATACAATTCAGAAAATAACTATATTTCTAGCTGTAATATTGAGTGTGATGCCTCTAACATAGCAAGGTATCTTTTGAAACAAATGTTCTAGAATATCAGAATATCCTCAACCAGTTTCCTACTAGTGAGTCCCAAAATATGCAATTATGTGCAAAGTGAGTGGCTTATAACTAGGATTTTAATGCTCACACTAGGGAAAACATGCTTCTATTAATGAGTCAACAGTGTAATACCAGAACCAATTTGAACAGCCCACCTCTGACTCCTCTAGTGAAAGAGAAGGCTATCATGAGGGAAAAGAATTCTGGTTTGAGCCTGAGAACTGTGTCCAAGGTTAGAATTCAGACTTGCAGGGTTATGTCTGAAAGATAAGTGGAGTGACTCAATTAGAACATATTGGGAGGCCAAGGCAGGTGGATCACAAGGTCAGGAGATTGAGGCCATCCTGGCCAACATGGTGAAACCCGTCTCTACTAAAAAAAATACAAAAATTAGCCAGGCGTGGTGGCAGGCACCTGTAGTCCCAGCTACTCGGGAGGCTGAGACAGGAGAGTTGTTTGAACCTGGGAGGCGGAGCTTGGAGTGAGTCGAGATTGCGTCACTGCACTCCAGCCTGGGCAACAAAAGAAGACTCTGTCTCAAAAAAAAAAAAAAAAGAAAGAAAGAAAAAAAAATACTGGTTTCCGGGATTGAAGTAAGAAACCAGTTGAAAATGATTCATCCTAAGGTGAAAACATGTGCATGCAACATCCCTGTGTTAGAGTACAGAACATAGTGTCAGCCTAGCGCAAAAAAAAAAAAAAAAGTAGAGGTGAACATCCATAAAATCTCTATAGAGGACCGTCTGTTAAACATGGTGGACTGAACTCACACTTCAGATTCTTCTCCATCCCAAAACCATAATGAAATGCCAATACAGAGATTTGCTTAAAGGCATAAGCCCATAAGGAAAAATGTGAAGATGGGAGATGCTACAATAGCAAAAAAAAATAATTTTTGGAAGTTAGAAAGCTGATGAAAAAGTGGTAACTGACCTCACAGTACAAGTAAAGCTAAATCCTTATCTACATCAGGGAAAGCCCAGAAGCAACTCAATTCCTACCTCAGAACCTCAGGTATCTCAGGAAATAGGGAATCATGTTAGGCTAAAACCGGTTTGCTTACAAGTCTTCAAATTCCTACTCTACCCACTATATGACAAAGGTTTATTCTCTAGAGAGGGTAAAAAGAAGGTCTCTGGATTGCAAGACAAAGACACTAATGAGTGTGGATGTATCATATTGAAAACAGGTGCAAGATGTTGAGACCCCCCAGGCTTCTTTTCTCACTCAGCTCCCATAACACTGAACAGGCTTCTACCCTCTGGCAGTAGGTTGGAAAAGTCTTCTCTAGGAATTCAACCAGCCCAAGAGAAAAAGAAACTAAAGTTATCAGAATCAGAAATTTATCCAAAAGAATATTCCAGCCAAACCACCCTCAAGTGTATCACACATACACACACAAGGTTTTCAATAGGCTTTCTATGTCCCATTTTTGCATATGAACAGGCAATTAAGGATACAAGATATATGAGGAAAACTTCTATTATGAAAGTCAAATACCAAATAAACAAAAAGAAAAAAGCACCTTGGAGGAAAAAAAAGCTTCAAAAACTCTATCAGTAATAACTTCAGAGAGATAAAGGAGAATATCGCACTTATGGGGAAAAAAGAAAGAAAGAAGAAAAACCAGATGGAAAATGGGAGAGAAAAACCTAAGAAAACCAGAGAATCAGTCTAGGAAGTTCTATATACATATAATCTAGAGAAAAAAGAACAAGAAGAAATTATCAGCAACATAATTCAAGAAAATTTCCTGAAAATGAAAGACATGAGTTTACTCATCAAAAGAGCCCACTGAGTGTCCAGTACAATGGCTGAAAGTATACACGCACCAAAACATATAATTGTGAAGATTTCCAACATTGAGGATCCTGAAAACATAGCAAAAAAAAAAATTTCATAAAAAGGAGTGAGTCAAAAGGACAATAAACTTATCAACAGAGAAACCAGAGGCAAGAAAACAATGAAGCATTCACTTTACAACTGACAGAAAACAATTTCTAGCCTTGAATTTTATACTTTGAGAGGTTTACATAAAAAATATCTCAAAACATTTTTTACTCCCATGCATTCTTTCTTCAAAAGCTACCAGAGGATGTGCTCCAGCAAAAGAAGGGAACAAAGCAAGAAAGAGAAAACATGAGCTCTAGATAACAAGTTACCCCATACAAGAGAGGGAATCTCCAAAATGCTGATCAATGAAAATTTATAAGGAAATAGCTACGCAGTAGACCCTGCTTGGCCTGGAGCAGGTCATAGTTTCCAGAAGATACTTCTTCAAGAAAATAAATTGAGAAAATACTTAATTTTTGCAAGCATAAGGAAAGAAAGCTTATAAAACTAGTGTATTCTTGCAAGACAATTTGATTAAATTGGTCAAAGTTAGTGCTCAATATTTTAGGTGAATGAATAAATGGTCTAACTATATTAGTAGAATAGGGGTATGAGAAATGAGTGTCTACATAATGAAAGCAAAAAAGATAAAAGAAATCTAAATTTATTACCTAAGAGGCAGAAATCTTACCAGCTATTTGAATAGAGATCATTTCACATTAAAAATGTGTTAACTAGGCACAAAGCTGAGTTTGTAAAGCTAGGGTAAAAAGAAAACTCTTAGGCATCAAGGAGGTAGGTCTGTGTGAACAGAGGAAGCCTTTGGAGGAGCCCTGTGACCATTTGGTGCTGGGGTTCCAAGCGTGGAAGAGAGGCCCCAGAGGACTGAAACCCAGAGCTCTAAGGTGCTGCTCAGCTAGTGTTCTACAGGGATGCCATGACGCCAGACCCACAAGTTTAGGAAGAACTACAAACTGGATTCAGTTTCTGCAAGAGCAAGGAACTGCCATCACTACAATATAGAAGGATTACTAGAATAATGCCCACAAGAATAGGAAGTGGCTAGAAGGAAGCAAATCCTTCTTTCCCTCCAGGCTTGCAGGCTCTCCGCAGTCCCCGTTATATGCAGAACCTGACATAGGTACAGCAGGCAAAGCTGAAATTGAGTGTGCAGTATCCCAATATCAGCATCCAAAACAGTATAAACCACTGAAAACAGGGTTCTTTGTCATCACAGCAAAACCCAGCAGACACTTAAAACCAAACTATGGTATCAGAAGTGAGGGTAAAAGTTACTTTTGATGAGTTAATGATAAGAAGGAGGCATGCAGGAGGCCTCCTGGTGCTCTGGCAGTGGTCTCTTTCTTGATCTAGGTGCTGGTTAAATGAATGGAGGCTTGCCTTTGGCATGCTACTACTTCCCGTTTCTATCTCCTCTGCTTCATGCTGATTTTTATACTCCACTCTCAAAAATATATCCTCTACATCATTCCATGAGTGTCTCTCTTTTAGCCATTTATTAGAAAACCACTAGTTCCCTTAGAAAGCAACCATTCTCAAGGAGACATTTGAATTTTTTTTATTATACCTTAAGTTCTAGGGTACATGTGCACAACATACAGGTTTGTTACCTAGGTATACATGTGCCATGTTGGTTTGCTGCACCCATCAACTCGTCATGTACATTAGGTATTTCTCCTAATGTTATCCCACACCCAGGCCCCCACCCCCCAACAGGCCCCAGTGTGTGATGTTCCCTGCCCTGTGCCCAAGTGTTTTCATTGTTCAATTCCCACCTATGAGTGAGAACATGTGGTGTTTGGTTTTCTGTCCTTGTGATAGTTTGCTGAGAATGATGGATTTTAGCGTCATCCATGTCTCCGCAAAGGACATGAACTCATCCTTTTTATGGCTGCATAGTATTCCATGCTGTATATGTGCCACATTTTCTTAATTCAGTCTATTATTGATTGATATTTGGGTTGGTTCCAAGTCTTTGCTATTGTGAATAGTGCCACAATAAACATATGTGTGCATGTATCTTCATAGCAGCATGATTTATACTCCTTTGGGTATATACCCAGTAATGGGTATAATGGTATTTAAACTGGGTCAAATGGTATTTCTAGTTGTAGATCCTTGAGGAGTCGCCACACTGTCTTTCACAATGGTTGAACTAGTTTACAGTCCCACCAACAGTGTAAAAGCATTGCTATTTCTCCACATCCTCTCCAGCATCTGTTGTTTCCTGACTTTTTAATGATCGCCATTCTAACTGGCGTGAGATGGTATCTCATTGTGGTTTTGATTTGCATTTCTCTAATGACCAGTGATGATGAGCATTTTTTCATGGTCTGTTGGCTGCATAAATGTCTTCTTTTGAGAAGTGTCTGTTCATATCCTTTGCCCGCTTTTTGATGAGGTTGTTTGGATTTTTTTTGTAAATTTGTTTAAGTTATTTGTAGATTCTGGATATCAACCCTTTGTCAAATGGGTAGATTGCAAAAATTTTCTCCCATTCTGTAGGTTGCCTGTTCACTCTGATGGTAGTTTATTTTGCCGTGCAGAAGCTCTTTAGTTTAATTAGATCCCATTTGTCAATTTTGGCTTTTGTTACCATTGCTTTTGATGTTTCATCATGAAGCCCTTGCCCAGACATTTGAATTTTAAAAGGAAATCCTTGATTAGAGCAAAGGGGTGTGTGTGTGTGTGCGTGAGCACATAAGATAAGAGAGAGTTAAACATGGCTGAAGACAGGTGATGTTAATAGGTACATCTGCATTCTACAACAGGATTTAGAAAGAGAAAATGGCTGTCAAAGAAATTATAGCAAATGAATAATGTATAATTCAATACGTAGTCAGGTCTACTCACACAGACAGCTCCAAGACCAGTGCAAACACCATGAATAAATATACTCAACATCAATAAAGCCACGCTGAGTGTGAAAAGGAGCTTGGAAAATCAAAAGTCCTGTTGTTTGGGATAAATTTTCTTTAGCGGGTTGAAAGCTAGCCTTGGGTGTAGTGCATAAAGAAAACAGATAGCTCAAGCTATGACCACTGGCTCACATTTGCCACTTCAAGCCTCCTACAAGAAACATAACAGTGAGCAAAGGAAAACCATAAAGCTGGGTTTATTTTTTTCACTTGTAGTTCTTTCATTTTGGTGAGATATTCTTTCCTTTAACTTGACCACACAAATAACATGTGGTTTTGTTTATCATGTTGTGAAAGGAAAGAAAACTGGAGCAGAGGTGCAAGGCCAATGGCAGTGGCGTTATGAGATGCTGCTGTCCTTTACTGACGTGAAGTCAAGACCCCAAGAACACATGCACAACATCAAAAACATAGTATCCAAATGCTCCATAAATAGAATGTTTTTCTTTTAATATTTCATGTGTCTTTTCCAAGTTGTCTGTAATCAGCCAGTATCACTTTTATAATCAGAAAAACGTAATAAATCTTTAAAATATTGAATAGGCCTTCCCTCTTTTCTTCTACAACTTCCCAATTCTATCCAGGCAACATGACTTTTAAAAATCTCTTGATAGTCCTAACTATGCAGGTCAGTGAATTCTTTGCAGTAGCCGAGAGAGCTCAAACAGCCATGACTGTTTAGAGGTATCACGGGGACTTCATTCCCAAAGTATCACAGCAGCAGCGACCTGCAATAGTTCACAGACTTAGCAGACCAAAGTTTCCTGCCCCAAAACTCCTACAGTGCTTGACATCTGACCATTCAAAGAAAGAATACAAGAGGAGTGCATGGTAAAAGTGACACTGAGAACAAGAATAAAACTAAAAAAAAAAAAAAAAAAAAAAAAAAAAATCACTGATAGCAGTAGTACTTTCCTTGAAAGAATAATACTTGTTCTTGAGAGATCTTCATCTTCAAATAGAGAACACAGGTAGGAACACATAGTAGGTCATAGTAGATGTTTCTATCTACTAGTGGATGTTCCTATTAGATATTCCTATCCAACACAAAATAGATGGGAATGTTCAGAGACTGAAAAATGAATACATATTTTTTCAATATCATCATTCTACTAAGCATATCGTCAATAAGTTTCCTTCAAGACAAGACATATCTCTTTCTCTTTAGTTTCCCAGTTGCTCCCAAAGAGTAAGAAGGTGTTCCACCCCACAGTTTTTCCAAACACTAATTTATTTCAAACTGAGGGACTGCTACCGAGGCAGAAGAGCCTCCAGTGAACCTCTGTGTAAAACTAAAGACTGTATTGACTCTAACTCTACTTTGAAACAGTACAATATCCTCCTCCAAGGAAACATTTGAATTTTAAGTAGAAATCTTTGATTAGAGCAAAGATGTGTGTGTGTGTGTGTATGTGTGTGTGTATGTGTGTGTGTAAAATGAGAGATTTTAAAATGGCTGAATACAGGTGATGTTGATAGGTACACCTGCATTCTATAAACTTCAGTAGAATTTTTTGCTTCACATTACCATTTATGTTATATATTCTTCACTTTTCAAGTTACCGACTCTGTGGGCAGTTATATCAGAATAGTGAATATATGCCCACTCTTTTAACATTGCTTAGATGTGCTTAGTGGTGAATTCCTAAGCTCACACAAATTCTGTATGAATGAGAAATTAACGTTTGGTGTTACAACTATGCTGTATAAGGTTAACATATGTTAGATCTGGCAGATAAAGACACCAAAGAGAAGGCAATAATTAGTGCCAGGCTCTTTGCTTGAAAATACTGTTGATAGCATATTTTCCTCCAGTGAATTACATTGTGACATGCACTGAATTTTGACAATGGGCTATTCCAAGCCTGTATGAAAAGCAAAATGTTTTTTTTCCATAGTATATTTTTAAATATCTTGGGAAGTGACTGAAAATAACTTGAAATACCCTTTTTTAAACTTGTATAATTCCTAATTATTAGAGCTCTTTCTAAAGAGCACTCTGGAGGATAGCTCCATGCTGTAGATACAGAGAACAGGTTCTTGGATGGCAGTCTCACAATGAAGGGCAAAGACAACCCACAGATCCCACAAGGATAAGGGCAAATGTGGGACCTCTGGTCCCAACAAATGTGCCCTAAAGACACTGAGTTATCTAGACTCTTCCCTCAAACTAACATTCACCCGAGAAACACTAACGCCCACATGCCATTGAAGAGGCCGAGAAACATCATAAGCTGGGAGTGATTACAAGATTGGTATTTCCTTAAAGGCCAGTGGACAGACTGGGCAAGGACTGTAGGGTGTATTTAAATGCAAGGGTCTGGGGAATATAATCATATAATCTTTACATCAGTGGAGGACGTTCCAACAGTTGTGTGTGGTCTGCACCATGTTTTCCCAATTTATTAGTGCTATTCAAATATAACAGTAGAATCAACTCAATGTGTGTGCTGGAAATTCCAGTCCCTTTTCCAAAAACACTCTCTTGTCATCACCTCAAACATTGGCATTCTAATCAATGTCATATTTAAGATAATAAAATGGCAGAGGAAGAGAAAAAAGAAAACTCTATTTCTCAGAACCCTAATCACTTCTAAGCCCAACAACTCTAAATTGGGTTTCTTGCAAGATTACCACTTCCCTTTGAGCTGAATTGCCTCAACTTGGGGCTCATCCCACATGGCTGGGTGAGGACATTCTTCAAATGTCATGCTATGGGGCACATCAGTTGTCTACATGTCTTCACCTCCCACTCATTTCTCAACTTATTTCAATCTGGCCATATTACTCCACTCTTATTACTCCTGCAAAACAGCTTTTACTGAGGCCACCAATGAGCTGAGATGACATGTGTCTAGTTCCTACCTTACTAGATTTCTCAGCAGCAGTTGACCCTGCTATCCACTTCCTCCTCAAAGCTCTCTCTTCCTTGGGTTTCACTGACATTACCCTCCTGGTTTTCCTCCCAACTCTGCTGCTCCACCACACTCTCCCTTGAGAACTCTTTCCTCTTAGCCTGGCCTTTAAAAATGTTGAAGTAATTAAAGATTTAGTCCTAGAAACTCACTTTTCTTCTACTCCCTATTTTTTCACTAGGTCATCTTGTCCGCACCCATGGTCACCACTCTGTATAAATGCAGGAGACACCATTCAGACAACAGTCTACGTGAACGGCTCCCCCTGAATTGTAAAGTGCCTGGTTTGAGTGGTTGTAAGGGTAGCTCTTCCTACCCCCGTGGTTTTAATTACCATCTATACGTTACTGACTCCCAGATGTATGTCTCAGGCCCAGACAACTTCGAACTCAAGCCCACATGTACAACTGACTACTTGGAATCCATTTGTTCATCTCAAAGCCACTTCATATAGCATGTCCAAAATGGAATCCATACCCCGCCTGGACAGACTTGGTCCTCCTTTAGCATTTCCTGTCTCTGCAAATAGCCCACCATCTATCAGTTGCCCAATTTAGAAAGCTGGAAGCCATCCTTGTCAATTATCTCTGGTACCATCAACAAATAATATTTGCGTGTTTGTTTATCTATCTGTCTCTACTAAAATGTAAGTCCTTTGAATGTTGGACTTGCTTATTTGCCACTGTGTCTCCAGAGCTAGAGGGATGTAAGGAATATAGCATCTGTTGAATGAGTAATAAAGCCCTGTTGATTTTACCTTCCATCTAGCTCTTAACTCACTTCCATCATTATCCAGGAGCCTTGTTTGGGTGGGTTCCTCTCCTGGTTTAGTTCACGCCTGCTCATCTTTCAGATCTCAACTCAGCAGCACTCCCTCAGAGACCTCCTGAGGGCCCAAACTGCCTCAGGCCCCCTTTGTTGTCATAGCTCTTTTATCTTGACACTTCATTCCCTATCTGTTCTCCACAACATTTTAATTTTTGTCTAACCTCTACCTAAATCATTCTTCTCTCTTCCATTCCCTCAAAATTGCTCATCAATTCACCCAAAAAAGTACCAAATCTCAGGTACCGAGCTAGGTGCCGAGAATCCTGAGAGAATCTCAAGCAGTTCAGAGATGAATACAAGACAAAAACTGCAAGCAAACAGTATAACACAGTAGGTAACATTTGCAAAATTTCAGATGAATACAAAGAAGTGAGATAGTACAGAAGAAAAGGTGATTAACACCATCCAGGAGAGGGTGGTCAGAGAAGTGTCACTGAGTGGATTTTTCAAGGAAGATTTTTCACTCTTACTTTTTTGTATATGATTCCTGAATTCAGAGCACCCATGCAAATCATTTTGGTTTTCAATATTTCTCTTTTTTTCTATATTTTCTTTTAACTCATTCCTCAAGGCCAGCCCTAGACAGTTTGAGTCCAGAGAAATGTGCTATCTTCTTCCATGGCCTCCCCTTCATTATCCTTTAATTTCAGTTCCCTCCCCCGACCCCAACAAGGCCTTTGCCCCTTCTTTCCTTTCTCTTTCTTCAAAAAGTAACGTTACACTCAGTCCTGCTAATGTATTATAAGCTATATTTTCTTAGAATACGTGAATTTTATAAGAGGCCCTTGAGAGAAATTGTCTCCGTAAGAAATGAATCTCCATGTAAGTGTGGAAGATCTGCTCCAAACTCTTTAATTCATAACAAACAAGACCTTCTATTCTGTCTGTAAGTCACGCCAAAACTGCCAGAACAAGCATGAGTCTCCAAGTTTACTATAATACCTCTATGTGCATCTTGGATTATTTCTCTCTCCAGCAAATATGAGAATTTGAAGTGATCCTCATACACGAACTTTGCAAAAGAACATTTAGATTTCAGGGAAATCAGCAGGTGTAGTAACTCATACCTGTAATCCCAGTCCTTTGGGAGACCAATGCAAGAGGATCACTTGAGGCCAGGAGTTTGAGACCAGCCTGGGCAACAGAGTGAAATCCTGTCTTCATAAAAAGAAAAAGGAAATTACCCAGGCACGATGGTGCATGCCTGTAGTCCTAGCTACTCAGGAGGTTGAGGCAAGATGATCGCTTGAGCCCAGAAGTTCGAGGTTACAGTGAACTCTGATCATGCCACAGTACTCCAGTCTGGACAACAAAGCAAGAAAAAAAATGGTACTTTACAAAAACGATTTCAGGGAAGCCTTGATGACAGGGCTTCAGGGAAGTTCACTGGTGACATCTGCCTGGGATTCTCTTCCCATCCCTTCATGCTTGGTCAATGTCTACACTTTATTCAGCCTCAGTTCAAACACTACTTCAGCGAAGCCTTTCTTTTCTCACAACCCTCACTCTCATGGTAGCTTGTGGAATACTTCCACATATGTAATTAATTGTTTAATGTCTATCTCCCCACAAGAGATGTGTCTATCTTGTGTTCAGCTGTATTCTCAGAGCTTAGCACAGTGCCTGGTACATAGAAGGTCTCACGGCAAGTATTTGTTGAATTGAATTATTATATCTGTGCTGTCCATGTGCTTCTATTGCTGCAACTATCACACTATATTGTAATGTGTTTGTTTCCACGTCTGTCCCTTAAGAGTAATCATAAATCACTAATTTTTGAATTCCCAGAGTTTAACACATTGCCAGGATAATCAATAATGAGGAAGGAAGGAAGGAAATGAAGAAGGGAGAAAGGAAGAGAGGAAGGGAGTGAGGGAGGGAGGGAGGGAAGGAGGGAGCCTCACTGACATTTCTACAATTCCAATATGATCTTAATAATAATAAAATCATGTTTATTATTATTTAAATAAAGCAGAGAATCAGGTTCTCAGTGTTAGAAGACTCAAAGATTCACAGTAATTGCTAACTTCTTCACGGGTTCTTTAGTCAGCATGTTTGCAAGAATCTATAGCAATCTGATTGTCCTCCTCCGGAAAAGAGAATAAAAACTAACATTTCTGGGCACCTACTATGTGTCAGGCACTTTACATGCAGCATAGTTAGTTCAGCAACAATCTAACTGAATAAACATCCATTGAGTTGGTACTAAGTGCCCTGCACATGACCTTGGGGATCAGAGATTTATTATTGTCCCTTTAAAAAATATGACTCCTAGAACTCAGTGCAAAATTTCAGTTGTGTCCTAGTCAGTACAGGGGTGTGGGATGCACTGTCTCTATCACTGCAGCATAGGATTCCAATAAACCATTTCACCACTGCAGACCTCAGGTTGCCTAACACAGTGCTTACGGTCAACTAATTCCACACTAAGACATTTTTAATTTAAATGCTGTCAAGCCAGTATGTCCCCCACTTTGATTGAGTCAATTCATTTCAAAACTTAAACTGAGTTTATACTTTTGACTTTATGCTAATTTTAGACCATCACTGTAGCCAGTCCAAAACTGTAATTCTCTAGTTCATGCCTATTCTGTCATCAAACATGAAAGAATGGCGGGCTGAGCCTACAAAGTGACCTTGGGCATGTGTCTTAACTTCTCTGAATAAGGCTGCCCCACTGTACAACTCCAGGGGGCCCCATTCATCCCATTGTCCATGCGAATGCCTCCTCCTCAAGTTGTGTTGTGGCCTCAGCCCTGGATCTGCCATTCCTCATCTGTAAAATCAATGGGTTAGACCAAAAACTTTACTCTATGATTTGGGATCACTTATACTTTTTGATAATTATTCCTTCTATACTTTCATCCTCTTTACTAATAAAATTACTGATGAGCTGCAAAATACAGAAGAGGATGTGTGTCTCCCAGGTCTCATTTTGCATTCTTGGGAGGCTGCTCTAACTAGGTCAACAGTCACCCTTCACTTCCTTTAGAGCACCATAGGCCTTCAAGAGCGTGGAAGGCAGCAAGCAAACTGCCACTTCCTTGTCACAATGAGCAAAATCCTCATGAGCAATGATGTGTAACAACATGAAACATATATTCGGAAAATCCCCTGAAAAAAGACAGCTGGCTGACCCTCAATGGATCTTATCCACAGAGAGAATAGAATAACTGGTCTGAAATCTTGGCATTGTGATCGATTATGTGCCTTGCTCTTTCAGTTTTGCTGAGGCTGACATCCACAATAGTGAGCTGTGATTGGCTGTTACTGGAAAGACAGGAAAATGCCATGAAGCACACTGCTGGTTCAAAAATGAAACCAATAGTACTAGATTTCTTTATGTTACTAATTATGTCTCCTGAAAATGGGTATTAAGTTGGGAAAGAATTTGATAAAAGGAAACATGATACATGTACTATTTATCAGCTGGGCGCAGTGGCTCACGCCTATAATCCCAGCACTTTGGGAGTCTGAGGCCGTGGATCACGAGGTCAAGAGATGGAGACCATCCGGGCCAACCAACATGGTGAAACCCTGTCTCTACTAAAAATACAAAACTTAGCTAGGCATAGTGGCACACGCCTGTAGTCCCAGCTACTCAGGAGGCTGAGGCAGGAGAATCACTTGAACCTGGGAGGTGGAAGTTGTAGTGAGCCAAGATCGCGCCACTGCACTCCAGCCCGGGTGACAGAGTGAGACTCCATCTCAAAAAAAAAAAAGCACCATTATCAATAGGAGGCAAATTAGTATGTGCAAAAGCCCTGCCTGACATGGGGGGAGAGGTTAGTGAGTTCCAGAAACTGAAGAAAACCAAGGTGTTAAGAACACAATGAGCAAGGGGGAAGAGGGTTGGAGATGAGGCCAAGAGGCACCAGCCCATACATGGATATGTCGATCATGTTAAGAATCTTGGATTTGAACATGCTTGTCCAATAGTAGAGGAATGGGGTAGTAAATTAGTTTATTGCAGCACCACAGAATTCTACCCATCACTGATTCCCAAAGTATGTCCTAACACTTTTTACTGGGACAGTTTTTCATAGTGTAAAAAGAAAACGTTTCACATAAAAATTAATTCGGAGAATATGTATCAAATCCTCATCTTTTTTTTTTTTTTTTTTGAGGTGGAGTCTCGCTCTGTCACCCGGACTGGAGTGCAGTGGCCGGATCTCAGCTCACTGCAAGCTCCGTCTCCCGGGTTCACGCCATTCTCCTGCCTCAGCCTCCCAAGTAGCTGGGACCACAGGCGCCCGCCACCTCGCCCGGCTAGTTTTTGTATTTTTAGTAGAGACGGGGTTTCACCGTGTTAGCCAGGATGGTCTCGATCTCCTGACCTCGTGATCCACCCGTCTCGGCCTCCCAAAGTGCTGGGATTACAGGCTTGAGCCACCGCGCCCGGCCAAATCCTCATCTTTTAAAAAAGCATTTTACAATATTATAGGCTTTCTGAAATACCACAATGAAGAAATTTATTTACTTTTACAATTTCCCAAACTTATTTGACTTCAGTGATGTTTTATTATCCCCAAGTGATGTCAATTAAATCTCACGAAAATAGCATTCTGTAAAATATCTTTTGGTAAATATTGCTATACATTCATTATAGATGATCATATATGTGAAGCCTATAGAAAAATGAAAAACACACCATGATTACACTATATAAAAATATACATGTATGCAAAGATTATATTTAACTCAAAAATATCTGCCGCTTAGGATGACAGATTTATCAGTGATCTACTTATAACCTTCTTTAACACTGATAATAAATCATTTCTTCAATTAAAAAATTATAAATCAGTCAAAAGCAATGAGAGCCATATTTTTTTAACTTATTTGAATTTTTGCCAATTCAATCAATCCATGGGTGGCTGCACAAATTTCACTTCATTAGTGAAATTTCACATTCATTATTATGGGGAAGAAACTAGTCATCATAATACCAGTTCTAATCCCTTCCTGGCAGGTTAATCTAATTAACTTCTCTTAACTGGATGAGTTAATTTAAACTAAAATGCAATTTGATTCATACCATGTTTCACTCCAGACATCACCATAGGATACATGGAATTCTCCAAAGTCACCTTCCAATCCCATTACTACTCAGCCATTTCAAAGAGCATTTCACAGGCCGAGATCAAAACCTTTCTAAAACATAAGTGTTGGGGCCAGAAATTAAGTCACTGTATTTTCAGTAATTCATTCATTTATTTATTCAACAAGTACTGATTGAGAGTACTAGGCAATGCCTAAGAATATAAAAATTAAAAAGAAAATAATTATCAACAATGAATTCTCAGTGGGTGATACAGACATGCAAAAAAAAAAATGGAATACAGAATAAATTCCCTTACTCTGGTGTTTATTAGCATAACATTAGTTCAGAAAAGAAAAGTCAGTTGTTCCCAGCACAGGAAAAGTGGGTCAGAAAGGCTTCAAAGAGGATGAAATGCTTGAGTAGTATCTTCAAAAATGGATATGTGAGGCAGATGAGGTTGAGAATGACATTCCGGGTACAGAGAAAAGAGTGTACAGAACATAGATGTGTAAACCAGCATGAATGCCAAGTGGGACCTAGTAAGAAGGCACAGAAAAACCTGCTGTGAATCTATCAAATAAGATAGAAATTAACACACAATCATAAGTTTGGATTTTAGATGGCAACAGCCATCATAAAGCAAGAGAAGATTCAGCAAACTAAAGGGAAAGGGTCAAATCTCAGTTTGTTGAAGAGCAAATGAGTATCGGCGCCGGGGGCAGTGGCTCATGCCTATAATCTCAGCACTTTGGGAGGCCGAGGCGGGCGGATCGCTTGTGCGCAGGAGTTCAAGACCAGCCTGAGCAATATGGCGGAATCCTGTCTCTACAAAAAATACAAAAGTTATCGCCACGTGGTGGCAACCGCCTGTAAGCCCAGTTACTTGGGAGGCTGAAGCTGGAGAATCGCTTGAACTCAGGAGGTTGCAGTGAGCCGAGATTGCACCACTGCACTGCAGCCTGGGTAACAGAAGAAGACTCCATCTCAAAAAAAAAAATTTTTAAAAGTGTCGGGAAGCATACTCAGTAGACCCAGTCACTTGTGGGGCTTAAACATTTCAGCAAGTGATAGTCTTAATTCATGTAATAAGTGGTGTTTATAATGGAATTCTGCTGTGCATGTATTAATTTAAAAAATACATATTTGGCCAGGTGTGGTGGCTCACGCCTGTAATCCCAGCACTTTGGGAGGCCAAGACAGGTAGATCACTTGAGGTCAGGAGTTCCAGAGAGTTCCAGAGCAGTCTGGCCAACATAGCAAACCTCCATCTCTACTAAAAAATACAAAAATTAGCTGGGCATGGTGGCGCATGCCTGTAGTCCCAGCTACTTAGGAGGCTGAGGTGGGAGAATTGCTTCAACCCGGGAGGCGGAGGTTGCAGTGAGCTGAGATCGTACCACTGCACTCCAGCCTGGGCGACAGAGCGAGATTCAATCTATTCCATTTATTTATTCCAATAAATAAATAAATAAATATTCTGTAACTGAATTTCCAATGTGTAGCATCAACAGTGTCTACAATATGAGTGATTCTTATAATTTCTGCAAGTCATCTTTTCATTTTTCAAAAAACAGTAGTACTCAATGGCAGGTTGCAAAAAAATCTTGATATCCTCAGATTAAAATGCTATAAAAAGTAAAGGATAATCCACTTCAAGTACAAACATTCCTAAAGTGCAGAGCAAAGAAGCATGTGTTCTGAGATCTTCAATGGAACAAAAAGGAGAGTGGTGCACATTCACAGTGATGCTGCTCTTGGAATGTTTGTGGTGGCATTTCCCTAAGGTTGCAGGACATTTTGTAAGTACGTTTACTCCTGCATGAAGAGACCAGTCTGTGCTGGTCTTAAAGAAAGGTAAAGGGGAACATTATAGACTGGAATAATTACAAGGGATCTGAAGTATCATCTATCTAATCTCTTTATTTGATGGATGAAGAAGCAGAATTAGAGAGGTTGAGTGAGTCACCCATGGTTTACACAGTGAGTCAGAGCTAAAACCAAGCCTGCAACTCAAGATCCCAGCATCTAGTCATCTGGTGTATTTGTTTTTGCTGCACCCTCCTGACCTGTCCCAAAGGCCAAAACTAAGTCAGAAACAGAGCTAGAAGTCAGTTACAAGTTGAGTCAACAATACAGTGATGCCATTACCCCTGGGCCTGTAACTGAGGTACTTTTTGCAGTGAGCGTAGAGGAGGAAAAATCACTCTAAACACCTGTGCTGTGCATACACTCATAACTCATGGAGCAAAGTTCTTCTTCCACCATTTCATAGTCAGTCAGTCAACAAATATTTCCTGGGGGCTATTCCATACCAAGGACAGTGCTAGGCCTTGGAGATCACACTAAATAAGACAGAGCCTCTCTGCAGAATTACATTCTGGTTGTGGGATACAGATAATAAACAAATCAACTAATGAATACATGAGAGAGTGGTAAGTGTTAGGCAGAGAAATAAAATGAGATGATGTAATAGAATGCAACAAGAGGGAAGGTGGACACTGCCTCGTCTTGGGTGGCCAGGGGAAGCCCTCTTCTCATTAGTGGCTGGTGCAGAGGGCATGCAATCGGGGATTAAGCATGAGCGTTCACATGAGAAGCCATGAAAGTGGCCTAAACCTGATGTCCAAGGGATGAGGTCAATCAGAAGTCAAGGCAGGCATATGTGTATCTATGTGCAGGGGGATTTCTGTCCACGTGTCACCAACAGCAGCGGGCAGAGAGTGGGCGGAGGGCAGTTCAAAAGAATTTTCTGTAACAGTTTGCTGCTGTTTCCTTTGGCTTCTATTAAGCTTAGCTACTTAATATGCAATGGTTTTCACCCTGTGGCCTTCCTTCCTTCCTCGAGGCTCAAATAATATTCAATTGTCCCTCTTTTTCCCACATGACTTCTTTCTTATTTTAATTGGATACAACTGTTCATAACCCTGGAATGAACTAAAGGTGATGGAGACTACTATCAAGACTCCCATCCTAATCATAAACATTTCTAGGACCACGACAAATGGGAGAGAGCAGTGGAAATGCTGATTCAAGGGGACTTCCAATAAACACAAATGGATTGAATCCAAAGTGAATGCACCACCACCACGACTTCTTAAGGGAAAACAGCAAGGAATTAATTTGGAATTAATTTGAGGCCTCTGACATTGACAGAGTTGGAGGCAGTACAAAACTCAAAAAGTCAATCTGCTTTGGGAATGTTAAAAAGAAACACTTGTTTGGAAAGAATTTTTAAGTGTGCAAAACGAAGACTATTTTCGGTGGAATCTGTGCTCCGTGAGCCTGACCACACACTGGGGGCTCAGAGATGTATCGCTCATAGTAAGAACACAGAGTAAAAGATGAAAAATGGTGCACCTGTATAGGGCACTTACCATGAATGGAGCTTGCAGGACCGGAAGGTGCTCCAGGTGAGTCGGTGAGTGAGTGAGGAGTGAATGTGACGGCCCAGTAATGATTGCTCACTACTGTAGACTTTAGAAACACCTACACGTAGGTGACCCTACATTTATAAAAAATATTTTTTTCTTTAATAATAAATTTACTTTACCTTACTGTAACTTTTTTCTTTATAACTTTCATTTTTTAGCCTTTTTGACTTTTATAAAAATAATTGGTTTGAAACACAAACACATTGTACAGCTGCACAAAACATTCTTCCTTTATATCCTTATTCTATATGCTTTTTTCTGTTTTTTAATTTTTTTAATGTAAACATTTTTGTTAAAAACCAGAACACAAAAACACACATTAGTCTCTGCCTACACAGAGTCAGGATCATCAATATCACTGTCTTCCACCTTCACATCTTAACCCAAAGGAAGTCTTCAGGGACAATAACATGTGTGAGCTGTCATCTCCTATGATAACACCACCTTCTTCTGGATACCTCCTGAAGGATCTGCCTGAGTTGTTTTACAATTAACTTGTTAAAATATAAGTTGAAGGAGTACACTCTAACATAACGATAAATAGTAAATTCATAAACCAGTAACATAGTTGTTTATTAGCATTAGTATTATGTACTGTACATAATTATAGGTGCCAGACTTTTATATGACTGGCAGCATGGTAGGTTTGTTTACACCAGCATCACCACAAACACGTGAGTAATATACAACATCATGATGGCTATGACATCACTAGGTGATAGGAATTTTTCAGCTCCATTATAATCTCACGGGACCAGTGTTGTATATGAGGTCCATTTTTGACCCAAATATCATTATGTGGCACGTGACTATAGCCATTTTGTGTTTCGTAACGTCTTTCCCTACTCCTCCTTAGTATCTAGATGAACTTTTAATGCTTTATTTTCCTTGTCTATGTAATATTTAGGAAAATTTTGGATGGCTGGTGGGAAAAGATTATATATTGCCCTAGTTTGTCTTCCTGGATAGCTTTTTCTACCACTGCATCAAGCACCAGTAGATTTTGAAGAGGGACTCTTTTCATGACCAAAATGCACTGAAAACATGCCACCCCCAAAATTCCACCATCCTGCTGCACCCATGGAGGATGAAGTGACAATGATATAATCATCCCATAACAGTGAGTTTCAAAAGGCCAGCACTCGAGACTGGGCAAACAGAAATGCATCTGAGAAAACTCCAGCTGCAGAGTTCAGGGTGCCTTCCTATTCCGAAACTTTCATTTTTCTATCCCTTGTTTGGCTAAACCAAAATTTTGACAAAATTCTCTTTCGTTTCTCAGGGAAAGTTCATAATAATGTATTCCATATGATCACTGCCCTTGGAACGGTTAATTTTTTGCTTCAAGCTAAGGCACTTTATCTTTATAGTATTTTAAATGTGAAAGTTTTCTGCCCTTTGAAGAGATTGGAGACATAAATTTGGAAAATAGTTTTTATGGTGTGATAATAATAATATATACCTTCTGCTCACAATTCTTCACCAAGGTGAAGGAGGAAATAAAAAATATTTTAGGTCAGATTTATAGTGTTTAGATTTTAATATATTCTTTAGATATAAACATGATATTTCAGATAATCACTGAAAATTGTCTCAGTTCAACTTTTTCCACTGCAATAAAGGAAGCTTTAAGATTGTACACTTACACATGTGGTAAAATATATGATATCATATGTATATAAAGTGTACAGAAGTAGATAAACATCTACAGCATAAAGATTTAGAGCCTGAGATTATATATTTTAAATTTTTATAGCTCATCTAGAAATCTAATTTTATCATTTCAGATATCCTGGATCAAAGATATGGGATTAAGCACCACGATTTTACATGGCTATATATATTTTATAACATACACATAGTAAATTGCATGTTTTATTTTATTAAACATAATGACATATCATGCTAACTTAATGGAGATACAGTTGATTCTCATTATTTATGGATTCTGTATTTGTGAATTCCCTTGCTCATTAAAATTTTTTTATAACCCCCAAATCAATACAGTGCTTTCGTGGACATTTGCAGACATGTGCAGAGCCGCGTAAAATTTGAGTCACACAACGCACACATTCCTAGCTGAGGTCAAACAAAGCAACACACTGCCTTCTTGTTTCAGCTCTTGTAGTATAAACAAGTGTCCTTTTTGCTGTGCTACGTTTTTTGCATTTTTGTGCTTTTTTTGATGATTTCACTGTTTAAAATGGACCCCAAGCATAGTGCTAACATTCTGACTAGTGTTTCTAAGTGCAAGAAGGCTGAGATACGCCTCAGGAGAAAATATGTATGTTAGATTAGCTTTATTCTGGAATGAATTATTCAGGAATAGTGCTGTAGGCTGTAAGCTCAATGTTAATGAATCAGCAGTACATAAGTAATAAGGTCTTTTTAAATAGAAATACACATAAAACAAGATTATATATTGATCAGTTGAGGAACTGTTGTGACCAGAAGCTGAAACTTAACCCTGTATTTACCCCAGATGGGATGGTTCAGTATTCACTAATTCAGTATTCATGGCAACTTTACAGACCATAACTACTGTGAATAATGAGAAACAACTGTATAACATTTTATTTGTTTATTTATTTACTTACCTACTTGCTTACTTATTTATTTTAGAGACAGGGTCTCACTCTGTCACCCAGGCTGGAGTACAGTAGTGTAATCATGGCTCACCGCAGCCTTGAACTCCTGGGCTTCATTGATCCTCCCCACCTCAGCCTCCAGGTAGCTGGGACTACAAGTGTGCACCACCACATTTAGTTAATTTCTTTCTTTTTTTTTTTTTTTAGAGACAAGGTCTCTCTATGTTGCCCAGGCTGGTCTTGAATTCCTGGGCTCAAGCAATCCTCCCATCTCAGCCTCCCAAAGTGTGGGGATTATAGGCGTGAGCCACGGCACCAAGTTGTATGACCTTTTTAAATGCCCATGTTAATACAGATGCAATCCAGGGTGTCCATGCTTCCCATCCTGAAAGCACAAAGATCCTGACTGTGGAGTTCTCTTTCCACAGAGCCTAATTTACTGTTATTAATGTGGGTTTCCTTAAGCTCCTTATCAGGTCATGCATCCCCAAAGGGTTGAACCCAGGAGGTGAAGGTTGCAGTGGGCCAGGATTGTGCCTCTGCACTCCAGTCTTGGTGAAAGAGCAGGACTCCGTCTCAAAAAAAAAAAAAGTGGGCCGGGTGCGGTGGCTCACATCTGTAATCCCAGTACTTTGGGAGGCCAAGGAGGGCGGATCACCTGAGGTCAGGAGCTCAAGACCAGCCTGGCCAACATGGTAAAACCCCTACTCTACTAAAAATACAAAAATCAGCCAGGAGTGGTGGCACGTGCCTATAGGCCCAGCTACAGGAGAGGCTGAGGCAGGAGAATCGCTTGAACCCAGGAGGCAGAGTTTACAGGGAGCTCAGATCACACCATTGCACTCCAGCCTGCACAACAAGAGTGAAACTCCATCTCAAAACAAAACAACAACAACAAAAAGTGCTGACAGGGAGTAGACAATGATGATGACTCCTCTTAGCGGAGGTGAACAAATTCATCTCCAAGATTCCTGGGAGTGCATGGTAATAGAGTGATAATAAGAAAGAATGATACAGATGAGATGATCGCTTTGTTTATTAAAAATCTTGCCATTGGAGTCCTTCAAAGATAAACTTGTGGGGACTATAGTTTTACTACTCTCTAGGATATGATAGTGGTTAGTAATATAAAATGTCCTTTTACTTGCTTGCCCTGAAACAAAAAGGGAAACAAAGATTTTTTAATGTCTGGTTATTTCCAGTGATTATAGCAGTCTAGTCTTTTTTGGTATTTTTTTAAACTTTTATTATAAAACTTCTCAATCACACATAAATGTAGAGGAGAATAGTCTAATAGACTCCCATCAACCCATCACTCAGCTTTAATCATTTTCAACATTTCAGTCAAGCTTTTTTAAACCCTGTATTTGACAGATTTTCATATATTTTTATTCAGCAAGTATTTATTGAGCAACTACAGGTCAGGTACTCTTCTAGTGCTGGAGATATATGTGTAAAAAAAGAAAATAGCCAAAAAATACCTGCTCTCCAGGCCACAAGGAAGCTCAAGTGCTTACATTCACTAACTCAAGCTTTCCCCAACAGGCTTCTCACTGCTACACCTTCATCCTCTCCTTCTGCCTTCTTCCTAGTTTCTGTCTTGGGTTCATCTGGTTTGGTTTTAGCATATCTGTGTTCTTACCTAAACCACTCCAACTCTTCTTTGTAGAAAAATGTAGCGCTAAATTAATAAACTAAATCTTCACAGGGACCTTCAATGACTGACATGAATCTAAATTTGCCTGCTAGAGAACTCTATGCATAGAGAAATGTTCCAAATCCTTATTTCTGGCAAAAGACCTGTGTATTATTTTTACTTTCCCAGATAATTACCTTTAACATTATTGGATTTTTCACATACAGTTAGATGATTTGCACACTGATAATTTGGGAATTACATTGCCCCTAAGTTAACCCTTTTCTACCTAAAATTAAATTTTGCAGCTACCCCAAAACATTAGGAAATCTAATGCCCCCGAGGGCTTTGTAGTTAAAGTCATAACACAGTGGTTTAACATCTATAAAACCACTCTCTGATCTTTTGGGATTATTTTGTATCAATAAAGTGAAAAAATGAGGGAGGGAAGAGGGAATACAGGAGAAAGGCATTACACTTTCCTGGTACTTCTCAACACAATCAGCAACTCCTTTCCATTCCTTTCAATGCAGCCACTAGGCCCTGAAATACAGTGCACAGATGGTATTAGAAAGGACTCAGGCCTTGTGTGACCTTCCTGGTCAATGATTCTTCCTGGCCCAAGTCCAAGAAGGACCTCCACCCATGGCCATGAAGTGAAAACTTATCTAACTCAGATACTACAACTCCAACCATCTCCAGCTGAAAGTAGTCCTTTGGACCAAGAGATTACAACTTTTCGCATACATGATATTTTGTAAGGTGCCAATAATAGGCTCAGCAATGGGGACCCCAGGTCTGAACACAAAACTGTGAAAGAAATTATTGAACTCTGAGAATGTCACCTAATAGAGAGACTGCTGTGCTCACAGTCTGAGACATGGCTCCTAATCCCAATCGTACCACTGATTTGTTGTGTGACAACAGGTGAGTTTATCTGTCCACACTCTAGTTTCCTCACCTGTAGAAAGGGATACCCACCCTGCCAACTTTACCCATATATTATGAAAACAAGTCAGCAGATGACTTAGTGCTTAGAAAAGTTAAAGCACTTGAAAATGAAGCACATTAGTATGCAGTCCCCTTCCCCATCCCCTTTCCACATCTCATTTTATGTTTCTCTTGCTGAACCTCTCCAAGAAACCCTCTTAAGCAGTGAAAGACAAAGCCTTCTCTTTGAGCATCAATTCTGTAATCCTCCAAGTCTACTTGGAAGGGAAACAAATCCTCCACTATGTTAAAGGCCTGTCTGTCCGCCTCTTTCCCCTAACAAAAAGAAAAATTGCAGTAACTATCACTATTAATATATATATCACTATGTTTGTCACTATTAAGCATATATCAAGTATTTGACTTGCATTGTCTCATTTGATCTCCACAAAACCCTCTTTAATAAGTATGAGCCCCATTTTACCAATGAGGAGACTGAAAATGAGTTTAAATCATTTGCCCCATTCAAACATCCTAGGGACTTCCAAATCCCAGTAGTGGAGGAAGGAATCCCTTCATGTCAGAATTTCAGGCATTCTAGCAAGCCTGAAATTATGTGAATAGCAAGTTAGAGAACTTTAGTTGGAGGATTGGAAGGCTTGCTTTTCTGCATTATCCTTCAAACCTCCCCTCAGGGAGTACCTATGAAATGAAATCAGTTCCAGAATTCTCACCCAAATTGCTCTCAGATTAGACAGCCACGGATTCCAGAACAAAAGTATCCAGTGCAATTTTAAAAGGGGAGAGGCACATGACAGGGAAGCATGTCAAAGTGTGCACAAACAAGCTCGCCCTCCACCACCACGCATATTTACAAGTGACCACGTAAATTGTGATTTAACGGTCCAGCATGTGGTATAAAATGTCAGCAACTTTCACAGAGAGAGAAGTCTGTTTTTTACACCCACACAGCACTGTACACTTGACTTGAGCGCCCCGAAAATTCCCCTAAGCATTTTTATCGTTACGTATCACTCGCATCACTCCACAGTTTAGTCAGCCAAACCATATCCTTTTCCAGCTTTAGATAAATTGCCTTTTGACAAACTGCACACAGACAAAATATCACGAAGTCCCCAAGCTGTAATCTCTACCCTGTTTTTCTACAGAGATGAGTAAGATTTTCCTATTTAGTTTTTTTAAGTACATAAGCAGCAGATGCATGTAATATACGAATATTGTCATTAGTATGTTTACTCACTTTCTTGAAATGTATCTGAGTTTTATCACTACCTTGACCCAGATTATGCCACTTGCCACAAGAAAATTACTGCACAAAGACATATTGGTTTGAAAAAAGAGGTGGTCATTTGCCTTTTCTGAACTCTCATTATAATGGATAAAGCTTTAGCTGTACTTTTGGGGAAAATGAACATCATCAAAAAGTGTAAGCCGCTTTGTCATTTTTACCAAACTTACAGTCAACATGTAAACAAATCTTTTAATATACTACAGAGAAGCAAACCTTATAAACCATTACAAAATGTTTAATCAGAATTCATTTTAGCCAATCTAGTAAGAAGTCAGCTCAGTTTTCTATGCTGTAACAAAGCTATGTCTATTTTTAAGAGAATTCAGTAATTCATACTTTATTCATCCAGCTAATATTAAATTTATATTCAATAGCTATTAAGAAACATACTTAAGACTAGGACTGCAGGTAGAAAAATATGCACACAGTTTCTGAATACCCTGTACTTATTAGAGTTGTTAATCCAAAAAAAACATTTGTCATGTAAATGAATATACACAGCTCTTTGTCAAGCTAATGAAACTTGTGATAAGTAACACACACACACATACACACACACACTGGCAAAGCCAGCAACCACTGGCCAAGTAAACCAGCAATAGGCCTAAGAACAGCAATAGAAACATCCTCTGATACCTAGTACCTAATAGTGCCCAGTGCATGGTAGAAACTCTGTGTTTGTTCACAAATACTAATGGGTTTTAACCTGAGAGAAGTGAGTTAGGGAGAATTATAAACATGTTGGACACCAGGAGTAGGTCAGAGGCATCAATGTTGAACACTTTTCACATCGCAGTTTTATTGTTTTAATTTCCTACTTGAAATTAATATACGACTTTTTGAAATTAGTGTTACGCCTGATGCTGAGTTTATTTTCACATCTTAAGTGTATGAGTTTTACTTTCAGTTTTTACCTAACGAGACACATGTCTTGATCAATACACATTAGTTCACACAGTTGTCTACAAAGCCAGGTGCTTTCAAAATGATTGCATTCTATATTTGTAGAGTACCTGAGAGTTTTCCATTGCTTTCATGCCCATTATCTCATTTAATGCAAGTAACAACCATGTGCATGAGAAGGACAGCATTATTGTCCCCGTTTTACAAGTAGGAAATGAGATCCAGAGAAGCCAAGGTGTCTGGACCAAAGTCACAGAAGTAATGAGTGGTGAAAGTGGGACTGGAATCTAGACCTTCAGGGTTTTCCTTCAGCATACCACCCATACATAGTGCAACAAAACTACAAACCATAAAATTAATCCCAGAGAAGCTACTTCTACTATACCTCCATTCATTCAACAAGTATCTATCCAGCACCTACTATGCCAGTTGCTGAACCAGAAAGAGAGATAAAAGCTCAACAACTCTACATGCTTTTTCAGGAGCTTTGTCTCTTTCTTCTTATCCTCATTAAGCCTGGACTTTCCTGCTTAAATTGTCCAAAGTAAATGTATTAGTCCATTTTTTCACACTGCTCATAAAGACACACCCGAAACTGGGAACAAAAAGAGGTTTAATTGGACTTACAATTCCACATGGCTGGGAAGGCCTCAGAATCATGACAGAAGGCAAAAGGGACAGAGTCTCACTCTGTCACCCAGGCTGGAGTGTAATGGTGCGATCTCAGCTCACTGCAACCTCTGCCTCCTGGGTTCAAGTGATTCTCCTGCCTCAGCCTCCTGAGTAGCTGAGATTAAAGGCATGTGCCACCACACTCAGCTAATTTTTGTACTTTTAGTAGAGACGGTGTTTCACCATGTTGGCCACGCTGGTCTCAAACTCCTGATCTGGTGATCTTCCTGCCTCAGGCTCCCAAAGTGCTGGGATTACAGGCATGAGCCACCACGCCTGCAAAAGACACTTCTTACATGGTGGCAGCAAAAGAAAACTGAGGAAGAAGCAAAAATGGAAACGCCTGATAAACTCATCAGATCTTGTGAGACTTATTTACTATCATGAGAATAGCATGGGAAAGACCAACCCCCATGATTCAATTACCTCCCGCTGGGTTCCTCCCTCAACATGTGGGAATTCTGGGAGATATAATTCAAGTTGAGATTTGGGTGGGGACACAGCCAAACAATATCATTCCACCCCTGGCCCCTCCAAATCTCATGTTCTCACATTTCAAAACTAATCATGCCTTCCCAACAGTCCCCCAAAGTCTTAACTCATTTCAGCGTTTACCCAAAAGTCCACAGTCCAAAGTCTCATCTGAGACAAGGCAAGCCCCTTCCACCTATGAGCCTGTAAAATCAAAAGCAAGCTAGTTACTTCCCAGATACAATGGGGGTACAGGTATTGGGTAAATGCAGCCATTCCAAATGGGAGAAATTGGCCAAAACAAAGGGGTTACAGGGCCCATGCAAGTCCTCAATCCAGTGGGGCAGTCAAATTTTAAAGCTCCAAAATGATCTCCTTTGACTCCGGGTCTCATATCCAGGTCACGCTGTTGCAAGAGATGGGTTCCCATGGTCTTGGGAAGTTCCACCCCTGTGGCTTTGCAGGGTACAGCCTCCCTCCTGGCTGCTTTCACAGGCTGGTGTTGAGTGTCTGCAGCTTTTCTGGGTGCACAGTGCAAGCTGATGGTGGATCTAACATTCTGGGGTCTGGAGGATGGTGGTCCTCTTCTCACAGCTTCATTAGGCAGTGCCCCAGTAGGGACTTTGTGTGGGGGTTCCAACCCCACATTTCCCTTCCGCATTGCCCTAGCAGAGGTTCTCCATGAGGGCCCTGCCCCTGCAGCAAACTTCTGCCTGGGCATCCAGGCATTTCCATATATCTGAAATCTAGGCAGAGGTTCCCAAATCTCAATTCTTGACTTCTGTGCAGTGGCAGGCTCAATACCATGTGGAAGTTGCCAAGGCTTGGGGCTTCCATCCTCTGAAGCCACAGCCCGAGCTCTACGTTGGCCTTTTTCAGCCAAGGCTAGAGCGGCTGGGACACAAGGCACCAAGTACCTAGGCTTTATACAGCATGGGGACCCTGGGCCTGGCCCATGAAACCACTTTTTCCTCTTGGGCCCCCAGGCCTGTGATGGGAAGGACTGCCATGAAGGTCTCTGACATGGCCTGGAAACATTTCCCCCATGGTCTTGGGGATTAACAAGTTCCTCGCTACTTATGCAAATTTCTGCAACTGCCTTAAATTTCACCTCAAAAAAATGGATTTTTCTTTTCTACTGAATTGTCAGGCTGCAAATTTTCTGAACTTTTATCCTCTGTTTCCCTTTTAGAACAGAATGCTTTTGACAGCACCCAAGTCACCTTTTGAATGCTTTGCTGCTTAGAAATTTCTTCCACCAGATACCCTAAGTCGTCTCTTTCAAGTTCAAAGCTCCACAAATCTCTAGGGCAGGAATAATATACCACCAGTCTCTTTGCTAAAACATAACAAGAGTCACCTTTGCTTCAGTTCCCAACAAGTTCCTCATCTCCATCTGAGACCACCTCACCATGGACCTCATTATTCATATTACTATCAGCATTTTTGTCAAAACCATTCAAGAAGTCTCCAGGAGGTTCCAAACTTCCCAACATTTTCTTGTCTTCCGAGCCCTCCAAACTATTCCAACCTCTGCCTGTTACCCAGTTCCAAAGTTGCTTCCACATTTTTGTGTATCTTTTCAGCAACGCCCCACTGCGCTGGTACCAATTTACTGTATTTGTCTGTTTTCACACTGCTGATAAAGACACACCCAAAACAGGGAACAAAAAGAGGTTTAATTGGGCTTACAGTTCCACATGGCTGGAAGGCCTCAGAATCATGGCAGGAGACAAAAGGCACTTCTTACATGGCAGCAACAAGAGAAAAATGAGGAAGAAGCAAAAGTGGAAACCCCTGATAAACCCATCAGATCTCATGAGATTTATTCATGATCACGAGAATAGCACAGGAAAGACTGGCCCCCATAATTCAATTACCTCCCTCTCAGTCCCTCCAACAACACGTGGGAATTCTGAGAGATACAATTCAAGTTGAGATTTGGGTGGGGACAGAGTCAAACCATATCAGTAAACATGACAAAGGCTTGAAGTCACAGCATGCAATTTCATGCACTGTGATGAAGGCATCTGAAGGACACTTTTTAAGTTCTTCCTTAAATCCTCGTGACTCGGTAACCTCCTCCCAGCACCCATCTGCCTCTCTGGGTCCATGCATATCACTGAATCCCCCACTTGCCCACCCAGGTCTGAACACCTAAGCAGAACTGTTTACAGAGGTACTTCCAAGAGGCCAGAGAATGGTAATCTTATCCAAAATTTCTCCTTCCTGAAATATCAAAATTCTAGATTTATTCTTTTATACTAAGTATTGATCTCTTCATTTTGTTCATTTTTAAAATGTGAATGCTGTTAGAAAAAATAGTGTGGGAGTTACTATTGCCTTCGTGCAAATTTGTTTACTATGGGATTTACCTGTTTACCAGGAATTTCTAGAAAGAGAGGAGGAACAGGGCAACGTGACTTGAATGGGATCCTGAGAAAGGGGAGGCCCATAGAACATTCAGAGGCAGGTAGGAGACAGCAAGAGAAGGGTTGCCACAGATAAAGCTCTCCAACTTCATGGCTTTGCCAAAAGGAGCTTTGAAACTAGGTTTATTCTTGGCTCCTGAAGATATAATGCTCGCTGAGCAATTTTTCTTCCTTTGTTGTTGTTGTTGTTTGGGGGTTTTTTGGATAAAAATATACAAAGAAAATGAAATCAATATCTCAAAAAAAATCTGCATTCATATGTTCAATGCAGCATTATTCAAAATACCCAAGATATGGGATGAACCTAAGCATCCATCAACAGATGAATGGATAAAGATACATATATGCAATCGAATATTATTCTGCCATAAAAAGAAGGAATTCCTGTCATTTGCAACAACATGGATGAACCTGGAAGACATTATGCTAAGTCAAATGAGCCAGACACAGAAAGACAAATACCATATAATCCCACTCACATGTAGAATCTAAAAAAGTCAAACTCATAGAAACAGACAGTAAAATGCTGGTTGTCGGGGCCCAGGGACTGGAGAAAGAGGGAGGATGTTGATCAAAGGGCACGAACTTTCAGTTATAAGATGAACGAGGTCTGGGGATCTAATGAATAGCATGGGTGGTGATGAATGTGTTCATTAATTTGATTATGATAATCACTACAATGTATACTTATATCAAATCATGTTGTATAATTTTAATGTAGTCACTCTTTATCTGTCAGTTAAATACCTAAAAAGAAATAAATACAGAAACAAATATTTTTTAAAAGTTAATTTTTAATGTAAATGAAACTGGCTTCTACGGGGGAAATGTATAAATAATTTTGAGTATGAAAATTTCCAGTTGCCTCTAACAATTAAACACTTAAAAAGAAACAAATAAATGAACAAATTTTTTTAAGTTCATTTTTACTGTAAAATGAAACTGACTTCTACAAGGGAAATGCATGAATAATTTTGGCTATGAAAATTTCCAGCTGCCTCTAAGAAATTTCTACCTGTATTACCATAAACTAAAATAAATAATCACTCCCAACACCTACCATAAACATTTTTTCCATAAATCCACAATTTAGTCTAGGCCCTTGGAAACCTCTTTGATCCATTATTTTTCTTTTCTTTCCTTCTTTCCATATCTGATCTATCACTGAAGACTGACTGTGCAAACCATCCAATCTGTTTTATTCTCTGTGGTTCCATTCTTTTCATTTCACCCCTGGTTTACAGCTACCACCTCAAGACTGCATTTCCTGCCTCTGGTCCAGTGGTTCTCCACCTTGGTTTAGCCTGAGGAAATTGAAAAAATAAGGATATCTGAAAGGTACCCATAGAGATTCTGATTTAATTGGTCTGTGGTACAGCCTGGGCATTAGGATTTGTTTGTTTTTAACTGTGGTAAAATACCTTTAACATAAAATTCACCATCTTAACCATTTTTAAGTGTACAGTTCAGTAGTGTTAAGTACATTCACACGGTTGTGCAACCAATCTTCAGAACTCTTTTCATCTTGCAAAGCTGAAACTCCACATCCATTAAGCAATAACCCTCCATTCCCTCCTCCCCACAACCCCAAGCAATCATTGTTCCACTTTCTGTTTCTATGAATTTGACTATTCTAGGTACCTCATACAACTAGAATCCTACAGTTTTCATCTTTTTATGACTGGTTAATTCATTTATCCTAATGTAGACATATGTATGGAATATGTACATACCATATTTTGTTTATCCACTCATCTGTCAATGAACATTTGGGTTGCTTCTAATTCTTGGCTATTGTGAATAATGCTACTGTGAACATGAGTATGTAAGTATCTCTTCAAGACCCTGCTTTCAATTCTTTGGGGTATATACTGAGAGTGGATCTCTGCTTTTGGCCTTTCAAATACCCATAAAAGGCAGCCATAATTTGCTCTGCTGTAGACAAATGACACATCAGGAATGAACTGAAGATACTCCACCTGGCCTCACTCCAGGATTTCTTTCATCTAGAGGGTATGAGCATTCTCTTTCCCAAGGCTTTCTGAGTCTGGCATCACCCTTTCTTGAGTATGGACAGTGTTTACAGCTACACCCTGTTTCAATGCAATGGGAGCAGGGCTTGAGCTGAGACATAGATGTATCTTCACCAATGGAAAACACGGAGAAGGTGAGGACAGATCAGAAGAGGTGGCAAGCAAAACCCTGGCACTCTGGGTTGGAGGGAGAGTTCCTACATCAATAATTTAAGGGCTTCAGAGCCCCTGAGCACTGAACAGATTATTATGCCCATTCCTCATTGATAATTAAAATTGCAAGCAGTTATAAGGTTTAGACTGTAAAACAGGTAAAATGAAATCTTATCAAGTTTTGGGTTTCCCTATGATATATATCAATTTTGATGCTTTTATATATATACACATACACACATGAACATACACAAAAATATACAAACATGTGTATTAACTATTTTTTATATATATATATATATATCTCAAATGTTAACACTTTTTCATGCCATTGTTTCTTATTTGAGAGCCTCCTCTCTTGCCAGTGCCCACAGCTGTGTTGACTCTGTCCCCTGGGTCACTCAATACTGTCTGTCCCTCTGATGAGGACAAGGATTAAAACCTAGTGGTTCAGGATCCGGACCCAACTCAAAGAAGCCTAAAGGACATTTTCCGGCCCTACACATACTCGACAGGGTCTGAAAATGAGACTTTATGACATAGTCTTAATACTTTAAGTACTAAGTTCAGGATACTCTCCCAGACATCACACCACAGGATCCCGAGGTGAGGAGACACTAAGATAGACAAGGAAACTGAAATCTAGTCTAAAGTCATATGGAGGCTGGGTGCCCTGGCTCACACCTGTAACCCCAGCACTTTGGGAGGCCAAGGCAGGCAGATTGCTTGCAGTCAAGAGTTCAAGATCAGCCTGGCCAACATAGTGAAACTCTGTCTCTACTAGAAATACAAAAATTAGTTGGTCATGTTAGTGCATGCCTGTAATCCCAGCTACTCAGGAAGCTGAGGCAGGAGAATTGCTTGAACCCAGGAGGTGGAGGTTGCAGTGAGCTGAGATCGTGCCACTGCACTCCAACCTAGGCGACAGAGTGAGAACCTGTCTCAAAACTAAACTAAACTAAAATAAAATAAAGTCACATGGCAAATTAGTGTTGCAGCCTGGTGTCCTGCCTCAGACAACTGCTCTGGACCACTTGGCTGGTGGCTCAGATCCCCCGCCCTGGCTCTCCCATCTGCCTTTGAACAGCAGGGTTCAGTCTGCCCAGCCGTCAGCCAACTGAGCTCTCAGTAATCTAAGCCCTACAGGAAATAGGAGCCTCAACCCCCCTTCTCAGGACACTTGTAATCCAGAAGAGTAGAGAGGATACACACAATGAAAAGAGACAGGAACACAAATTGTTTTAAATACATAATCACACACAAAACCAGTTGCAGCTGGTACACAGGGTGGTGGGGCTGCTGGAGGGGCAGGTGGAGCTGGTCAGAAAGAGGCGGGCTCTGAGTGGAAAGGGGCAGGGGAACATGGCTCAGAGAAAGGCATCCTACCCTCTCTTTTAGCAAGAAAAACAACTGTCATCTAGAAAAGTTCCAAAGCCTGAGAAATACAACATGGAGAAAAGAGGTCTGTGGATCCAGAAGGGGGCATCTTCCCAGGACACATGATGGTAGTCTAGGCAAAGGTTGGCAATTGCTAAATTGCCAATTGTCACAAACTCATCAGTGGGCTTTTAGATTTCTGTTTAGAGGCAACCAGAAGCCATGGAGACAGTGGCTTTTCCTTAGGGGTACACTCTGGGTCATAGGTCCCCATGAGCCCTAAGAACTGGCCCACTTTGAGGGTGGCCTGTGGTGAGGCCAATATTTAAATAGATTCTTCAGTGTAAAAAATAATAGGATAATGACAGGGTCTACAAGCATCAAAATAACCTTATACAAAAGGGAAACATTTTTAAAATTAACCTAAAGATCTAAATAGGGTAGGAAAGCAGGTTACCTCAAACGTATCCTTTTCTGGCTTTGAACTCTCCACATTCAAGTCAGCAAGACCTAGAGAGACAAAGCATCTTGACAGAGGGAACAGAAGATTCGAGTCTGCTCCTGACTGTCAGACTAGGTCAAGTTCTCCAAGGGGACTCCACGCTTCTAAATACTCCTCCCACTTGTGGCTGTTTGTTTGCTCTCTTGTTCCTGGATGGTAAATTCTTCCAGGGTAAGAACCCATCTGTCTTATTCTTAGTCAAATGCTGCCCCCCGCCCCCACCCACCCACCCACCAACCAGCAGTTTCCACAGGCCTGGCACATCCTAAGTGCTCCATAATTATTTGTTAATCGATTTTCTGAATTGCTGAGCAAGTCACATTCCCTCTTTAACCTCAGTTTCTTTATTTATCAACTTAAAAGTCTGAGCTATATCTGATAGTCCAAGAATTTAACTCACTATGTTTGTGGCTAGCATATCCCCAAAGGCAATGGGCTGAGACGAGGCATGCCCAAGACAGGAGAGAGCCAGAGACCCTACAGAAGCCTCCACCATGTGTTCCAGTCCCCAACACCAATCTCAAGGGTAAACCTCAGGGAGATGCAGGGGACACACGAGAGGCCAGAACCCAATGGGGAAAGACTCAATTGCAAATTAGGAGACCTAGATCTAGCCCTGGTTCTGTTACTCCTATGTGTGACCCCGAGAAAGTCACTGTAGGCCTCATATTTCCTAATCCATAAAATGACTGAGTAAGTCCCGATGAAATTTCCCTACAGATCTCAGATCCTTTTTGTTTTATTTCTCTTCAGAGCCAAAGTTGCTCTGTCAAGCCCTGACAGCCACAAAAGAGACTTGAGCCTGTTGTTATTGTTAATATTCTCAGGGTCTCCTGAACTCCAGATTGGCACATTTTCTTGAGGATATGAATGATCGAATCAACCAGAAGGAAAGAGACTCAGTTTCCTCTAACCTAAGCCACATTAGCCTAACAGAAACACAAGAAAAATGTAACGGCTATCAGTAGGGAAAATTTTGAATATCCAGCATAATCCCTCCCCAAGCTGGAGTAACCGCACTTTTCAGTTTTTGCATCTGTGTTGTCACGGGGGAGTTATCTGGCTATATCTGTGTTTCAACATCTGTCAGCTAAATCAGAGACCTAAATGCAAAAATTGTAGGGCTCAGAAGCACCATGTGGTTTTTGACACTCCCTGAATGACACAGGGTCAAGAAAGCAATAAAGGAATTGCCATGAGACCCAATATAACATTTTCAACAGCAACATGGCCCTTGTTCCAAAAAACCTTTGCTCCAAAAAGAAAGAATATGTACCCATTTTCTCCAGAACCATATTTGGAAATCTCAAAGGAGCAGACCATACAAACTGAAACATGTGGGATGAACAAATGCCTTTCTATTTAAAGAGCATCATGTCTACAGACATAACAGAACCAACGCCCATCAGCATCTACTCCAGGTATGAGTAAGCATCAACTTAAAGTGAGATATGTGTGCTTTGATATCTGGGATGCAATATTGCAGGTATCTCAGCTATGTGGACATAAATTTATGGAGGATTGGTTCCTAGGGTCCTGATGCTTTAACCAAAGGTCACTCTTCCAGCTTCTTTCGTTTTACAGATAAAGAAATTAAGCTGAGAGGTGGTGGAGTGACAGGTCAGCTCCAACAGTCTAATGTACGTTAACAGCAGGATGAGAAATCACAGATTTCTCAGGATATCATATAAAAACTGAGTTAGCAAATCACTCTTCCCCATGCAAAGTATAATGTGGTGTCAATGTCTCACAACCCCAGGGAACCCACCAGCAAATTCACATGACAAATCTTCCACTAGGGCAAGGGTAACATCTCCCTCCCTAGAAAGAACCCAAGTTTTAATATTACCTACTAATTCTATGCAGGATCTCTCTTGGCATAAGAATATGAATGTCATAGCTAAAGTCAGGCTTCTGTTTCAAAGGCTGTTTGCTTAAATGACAGTTTCTGGGTCTCCTGACTTTTCACACATTTTGAACTCCACAAGTGATAGCCATATTCAGTAGAAGGCCTTGCTTAAATGCTTATTCCAGACCCGTGAGAATTCCATATGAATGTTTTCATTGTTCTTCCATCTTTGGACAACTAAAGCTCATTCACTCACTTTGACATGTAATTGTTTACATGAAGTCCTTACTATAAAGCATGCATTGTTGTAAGCTCTTTACATGTGTGGCCTCAGCTTAATCCTCATGACAGTCTTATGGATTAAGTACAATTTTGTCATCCCATTTTACAGATACGGAAACCAAAGGGACAGATAGGTTAAGTAACTCACCAAGCTGATAACTGATTGAGTCAGGATTTGAACTCAGGCTTTTCTCCACTAGAAAGTAAACTCCATGAGAACAGAGACTGTTTTATTCACTACTGTATTTTCAACCATCCACATGGTGCCTCAGATATAGTAGGTGCTCAATAAATATTTGTTGAATGAATACACTGTGCATCCTCCTCAAACCAAAAGAATGACCCAGCATCACAAGCATCAACTTGAACCAAGAGTAAATTGCACAGAGGAGTATTTCAGGAGAAAATTCTTCATGCAACCGCCGGGCTTTGCATAAAGAATGCCAAGTCCCATTGTGTCTGCCTGAGAAGAACTGGGAGAAATCCTTTTGACCTATTTCTTCCAAGCTGCCCCCTGAGCCCCCCCTTCTCCCAGGCCACCCTTATTAGGTCACTGCTGAAACTGGGTCAGTGTTTAAACACTGCAGTCAGCTTATAATTCTGTAATCATTAAAGTTTACTCTATCATCTGCTACTACTTCAAATCACAGCACCCAGAATCACCTTTAGGCTTTTCTACAAAACCATATTAAGACACAGATTCAGAGTTGCCTCTTTTTTACTACAAAGCAGCTCTTCCAGAACTGGACTGAAGCACACAAGGCCTCATCCCTCCACTCCTGACCCTTCTTCACAGGGCTGCCTAGCTCGTCTTCTGCCATTCTCCCAGGCTCCTTCTTAAATTAAAATTTTGGATTACCCAGACTCTAATTCTTATTTAAAATAAAACCTAAATTTCTACCTTATGTTTGGGGCAAGTCAACACCCCGTCTGGCATCTCTCATTTCTGTGTGAGATTTGAACAAACCCACCCGGCATAAGTGGAAAAATGGTCTTGCATCACATACTCTGTTGGGATCACCACATTTGGAATTCTAGGTTTATTCTCCCACAGAGTCAAATTTAGCCCAGCCCTAGAGAACGGCTCTGTGCACTCTGACATTCAAAATAATATTTGCTAAAAAGCGTGGGGGTTTGCAAGCAACTTGAGCTGCAGCAAGAGGCATGTTATTACTGACTCAACTCCTACATGGGTTCCATCTTAGTCATCAGACACATGGTCACATCCTCAGCTTAATTTCACAACCTACCCCTTTTTTTCAATCCAACCACAGAGGACACAGGTAGGTTTTGCATAGTTGTTTTGTTTTATGAAAGCCAAAGCATTAGTAAGCCATTATGATCATAGTATTTTATTTTAAGGAAATCTCACCCAAGGTGAGACAAAACTTATATACAGCTATGCCTTGGATAAATGGGAGTAATGTTGATTGCCCCATAGTGACCAGGTCTGAATAAGGAAGTAGCAATCTTAAATATTCTCTATGGTTTAAAACCAAATTTCCTACCTGAACTTGATTTCCCACTGGATTTGTCTCTCCTGCCAGTTTTTAACATTCACCAGCCACAGGCAAACATCACTGATAAGGACAATTTTTCTTTGGCTGTAAAGATTGAGCCTCATTCAGGTTACCTCAAGGAAAAAGTAGGTTTATTTTAAAGATAAATGGACTAGGTCTGACTCAGAAATTATCAGGATCCTAAGCAGTTACTTACTTCTTTTCTTTCTTTAATCACATCTCTCTCTCTACATGTGAGTTTCATTTTTTTCCCTTTACCAACTGATTTCTTGCACATGACCAAAATGGCTGCCTTAGCTATCAGTCTACCTATGACCTTTTTGGCTGGCTGGCCTAGGCTTCAGTTTCCCATCTTCTGATTCTGAAGGACTCTGTGTAGGCCAGTGCACACAGAACACGGTAACTGGTCAGTCTGGGCTGTAGACATTTCTGGATGTGAAGTCAAGGGACCACCCAAGTCTAATAGCTCAGGAAGGTATGGAACGGGGGTAGGCTGAAGGAACAGACAGGGTGAAATTGTGTTGTATATAACACGATTATTAAGGACAACAGGGAACTGCGGGTGAGCAAGCAATACTGGGCATCTCTAGTACAAATGTATAAAAATGTTTGTTCTCATTGAGGGCACACTTGCTGACAGCCATCATATAAAATTAAGACTTCACATATTTAATACTACTATTTTTTTAACCCTCCCTTCTTCTTAAAAGTAAAACTGAATAAGCTGGACAAAAATTTTAAGTAGTAAGTCTAATAATGCTTTGAAAGGTCTGAAAGGCTTTGATCAATGCAGAATGATATACGAACTCCTGACTTTTTCAGAAAGCTATTTGTCAGCGAACATCATTATGTCCCCTTCAAATTATGCCAACATTACCAAGAACCTAAAACATGTAAGATGTACACAGTTTGAAATAAAATCAATAAACAATGGTTAAGGTTTCTCATCACCTTTGTTTTACAGGCTGCACCTACCTCCTGCAGCTCATAAATGCTCAGAAAATAAGAACGTCCACTGGCAATTCTATCAGTTTGTGCATGCCAATTCTTAACACTCCCCCCAATTTTCTTTCTGATATTAAGAATAATGTTTACAATGTGATAACAGCACGTTCCCAGTGTGAATGTGGCTAACAACCATAAAAGCAAACACCTAGGGCCATCTCTGTTGAATATGCTTTACAGGATTGGTCCCCATGGGATAAAGTAGCCCAGTGCTCAGTGAGGGAACTGTAGTATAAGTATCCATTGACCTGCAGCTGAACTTACCACTTGCTGTTTTTCTCTTATAATCTAAATCTGGAAATGTGCTGTCTGGTCAGCAGTGCACTAGCAAGTCATTCAGCAAAACGCTCCAGATGCCATAAAAGCGTGCCTGGATGTTAGAAAATGAACTTGTAAAATATAGTCTCAGGATTGTGCAAAGGCTGTATTTCAGACAGCCAAAATGCTTCTGCTGAGACACCTTTGTCATGCAGCCAGGCAGCAGCTGTGTGTATTGTAGACGCTGTGGCTGTGAGTCTGTCTGTGGAGTCGCAGCCGGCCCTGCCTCTGACCTGCGTTGTCACTGAGTACCCTCACTGGGACAACATTCTGAATCCATCTCACTGGTCACTGGCAGCTGAGCTAGGGCTACCTCCGAAAGTTTCAAATTGATGTTCTCTGTGGTCTAACTTCGCAAGACACATCACCACTCTCCAACCATCAGCAAAGGGAAAACACCCAAATCTTATACGACACATCTTACATGATTTGAAAAAAGAGAAAGACAACTTTTTGAAAGATGCTGTAGGCACTGTTTTGAAGGAACAATTGTGTCTTAATAATACCATGTATTCAATTGTTAAAGCTGATCTTTTTCTTTTTTTTTTCTTTCCAGACCTGAGTCTTGGTTTTAATTTAATCTTAGGTGGATTAATTGGTTGTTTTAGTTGGTGGTTTTGTCTTTTGTTTTTTACAAATACTTGAGGTTGTTTTTTTCATACAGCTGCCTCTATATTTATGTTATCAGTATCTATAAATTATATTCTTTATCCTCCATAAACTTTTTTGTTAATTCAACCTCTTAATTTTGTTCTCAACTCAACTTCTGTCCACCACCACCACCCCATCACTTTTTGCCTTCAATATCAGCCTTTTCACATGTCTCCCACTCCACCACTGCTCCCAAAATCCATTCCATATGCTGCATTCAGAGTACCATTTGTTTGTTTTGAGACAGAGTCTTACTTTGTCACCCAGGTGTACAGTGGCATGGTCATACCTCACTGCAGCCTTCAACTCCTGGTCACAAAGGATCCTCCCAGCCTCCCAAGTGGCTGGGACTACAAGTGCACACCACAGGGTCTCACTGTTATGCTCAAGCTGGTCTCAGACTCCTGGGCTTGAGCAGTCCTCCTGCCTCAGCCTCCTAAAGTGCTGGGATTACAGGTGTGAGCCACTGCACCAGAGTATCGTGTTTAATACATATCTAGCCCAGACACCTCCATGCTTAAAAGTTTTCATAGCCTTCCTAGCTCCCTTTGTACTTCTCAGCTTAATCTTGCACCTTCCCTCTCCAACTGCCCATGCAGCACCTGCCTCCACACCTCAGGCCTCAGTGGTCTTCTGTCAGTTCCTCCCAACTCCTTGCCCACTTCAGACATGGGAACATCCCAATGCCATTCCTCCTGCTGGAAAAGCCCTTCCCTCATCTTCCCCAAAGGTTCTCCTACTGCTCCTTCCTCTTGCCTTCACTGCCCTGCCTCAGAAACCTTCCCCAGTTGCCAACTCAGGTGAAATCCTGTTATATGCTCTCAAAACATCCTGTTCTTCATCATACTCTTTATCATAATGATAATCCATCATGCATGCAATTCACTGTTGAATGTGTGGTTTTGTGCCTGGCCTCACCCTAGTCTCTCCCAGATACCTGACATGACAGGCACTCAGTAAATACCTGCCGCTTGTGGAGTACATCACCTTTACATGATATAAGTTTAAAAGGACAACTCACTATGTTTCACACATGTTGGTTTGGAAGGGTCTCAGAAAGGGACTCTCTCTTTTTTTCTAAATTTTATTTTTGGTTTAGGGGTACATGTGAAGGTTTGTGACACAGATAAGCACGTGTCATGAGGGTTTGGTGTACATATTATTACATCACCACTGATGAGAATGCTCTTTCCTCAGTGCTTCCTGTCACCCTGGACAAAAATTACCCAGGTCTGGCTGAGAAGCTGACTGGTGGAACTTCCAGTACAAAACTCAACTAGCCAAACTATGCAAGAAATCACAGGTTTCTGAAGTTAGAAGGAGCTTCAAGATTGTATTTATTTCTAGGAGTTCATGTCAAATAATCCAACAGGCTCTTAGTAATATTTTTTCTCTGCCATTTATTTTTGTTTAAACAGGGATCACTCTGTTGCCCAGGCTGGAGTGTAGTGGTGTGATCTCAATTCACTGCAACCTTCTCCTCCCAGGTTCAAGCTGTTCTGCTGCCTCAGCCTCCCAAGTAGCTGGGATTACAGGCACCTGCTACTTTGCCTGGCTAATTTTTTTGTATTTTTAGTAGAGATGGTGTTTCACCACATTGGCCAGGCTGACCTCGAACTCCTGAGCTCAAGTGGTCCTCCACCTCGTCCTCCCAACATGCTGGGATTATAGGTGCGAACCACCGCACCCAGCCAGCCTTTTTTCTAAGTAATCTTTTTATTTTAGAACAATTAGATGATCATGATGGTAGTACAGAGTTCTGTTACATGAGCTTCCCCTTAGTATGGTTTATTTGTCAGCATTAATGAGCCAATATTGATGCATTATTATCAATGAAAGGAGAGACTTCACCAAAATTTCCCCAGTTACCACTAATGTCCTTTTTCTAACCCAGGATCCCATCCAGGATACCACATTTCATTTTTTTGTCATTTCCTTTGGCTGTTCTTGGTTGTGACAGGTTGTCAGGTTTCCCTTGGTTTTGATGACCTTAACAGTTTTGAGTATTAATGATCAGGTATTTTGTATACCATCTCTCAATTGATTGTTTAAAAATTGAGATGTAACTCACATGTCATAAAACTGACCCTTTAAAATACACAATGCAGTGGTTTTTAATACATTTATATAGTTGTACAACTGTCACCACTATCTAATTCCAAAATACTCTCATCACATCCAAATGAAACCCAGTACCCATTAGCAATCACTCACTGTATCTCTATTGTCCAGCCCCTATCAACCATTAATCTGCTTTCTATATCTATAGATGTACCTATTCTGAACATGTCAGATAAATGGCATCATATGACATATGTCTGACTTTTTTCACTTAACATAATGTATTCAAGGTTCACCCATGTTGTAGCAGATATGAGGACTTAATTCCTTTTTATGGTTGCATAATATTCCATTATATGGATATACAATACTTTAGTCATCGTTTGATGGACATACGGTTGTTTTTGCTTTTTGGCTATAATAAATAGTGCTGCTATTGACATTGGTGTACAAGCTTTTGTGTGGACATATATTTTCAGTTCTCTTGGGTATATATGTAGAAGTGGAATTGTTGAGTTGTATAGCAACTCTGTGTTTAAATTTTTGAGGAACTACCAAACCGTTCTCCCAAGTAGCTACAACATTTTCATTCCCACAACAATGTATGAGAGTTCCAACTTCTACACATCCTTATCAATACTTGCTAATGTTTATCTTTTCTATTTTAACTATTCTGGTGGGTACTAGGCAATATCACATTGTAGTTTTGAATTTCATTTTCCCAGTATCTAATGATGTCCAGCATCTTTTCATGTGCTTATTGGTCATTTGTATACTTCTTTGAAGAACCGGTATTCAAATGTATTCTTTTTTTTTTTTTTTGAGACAGAGTCTCGCTCTGTCGCCCAGGCTGGAGTGCAGTGGCTGGATCTCAGCTCATTGCAAGCTCCGCCTCCCGGGTTTACGCCATTCTCCTGTCCATTTTTTAAATTGGGTTATTTGTCTTTTCATTGTTAAGTTGTAACAGTTTTTCATATTCTGGCTACAGCTTTATCAGATGTGAAAATATTTGCAAATGTTTTTCCAATTGTGTGAGTTCATTTTCACCTTCTTGATAGTGTCCTTTGAAATTCAAAAGTTTTAACTTTTGATTAAGTTCAATTTATCTATATTTTGTCTGCTTATACTTTGGCTGTCATACCTGAGACCATTACCTAATCCAAAGTCACAAAAATGTATATCTTTTTTTTATGAGAATTATATTTTTAGCTCTCATAGTTAGGTTTTTGATATCTATCTTTAGTTATTTTTCACATATTGTACAAGGTAAGGATCTAACTTCATCCTTTTGCATATCAATATCACGTTGTTCCCACACGATTTGTTGAAACTACCATTCTATTGCCAGTGAATTGTCTTGGCATCCTTGTCAAAAATCAATTGACCAGACCGGGCGTGGTGGCTCAAGCCTGTAATCCCAGCACTTTGGGAGGCCGAGACGGGCGGATCACGAGGTCAGGAGATCGAGACCATCCTGGCTAACACGGTGAAACCCTGTCTCTACTAAAAACTACAAAAAACCAGCCGGGCGAGGTGGCTTACTATCTACGTGTTGAGTAAGCCTGTAGTCCCAGCTACCCGGGAGGCTGAGGCAGGAAAATGGCCTGAACCCGGGAGGCGGAGCTTGCAGTGAGCTGAGATCTGGCCACAGCACTCCAGCCTGGGTGACAGAGCAAGACTCCATCTCAAAAAAAAAAAAAAAAATCAATTGACCATAAAAGTCTGAGTTCATTTCTGGACTCTCAGTTCTATTCCATCAATCTTTGTATCTATGCTTATACCACATAATCTTGATTACTGCAGCTGTGTATTAAATTTCAAAATTGGGAAGTGTGAATTATCTCTGCTTTTCTTTGTCCATCTTGTTTTGGCTACTCTAAATCCCTTGCATTTCCATATAAATTTTAGGATCAGTTTGTTAATATCTGGGGGGGAAAAAAACCAGTGAGATTTTAATAAGGATAACACTAAAACTGTAGATAAAATTGGAGAGAATGACCATCTTAACAATGTAACAATGTTAAGTTTTCCAGTCCATAAACCTGAAATATTGCTCCATTTATTTAGGTTTTCCTTAATTCATTACAACAAAGTTTTGTAGTTTTAAAGGTAAAACTCTTGCACTTCCTTTGTGAAATTTATTCCTAAGTATTTTATTCTTTTTTATTCTCTTTTAAATGGAATTCCTTTCCAGCCTGGGCAATATAGTGAGACCTCGCCTCTACAAAAACATTTAAAAATTAGTCAATCAGGGTGGTGTGCACCTGTATTACCATCTACTCGAAAGGCTGAGGCAAGAGGATTGCTTGAACCTGGGAGGCAGAGGTTTGCAGTGAGCCAAGATCGTGCCACTGCATTCCAGTCTGAGCAACAGAGGTAGACCCTGTCAAAAAAAAAAGCTTTATTAAATTATTTTGAATTATTATTTATTGATACTGTATAAAAATACAATTGACCTTTGAACAACTAGGAATTGGAGTACTGACCCCCTCTCACAGTCAAAAATCTGCATGTAACTTTTGACTCCCAAAAACTTAACTACTACTAATAGCCTGTTGTTGAAGGAGTTCAAGACCAGCCTGGGCAATATTGCAAGACCCTGTCTGTACAAAAACGAAAAAAGAAAACTTAGCCAGGTGTGGTGGCACACACCTGTAATTCCAGCACTTTGGGAGGCCAAGGCAGGCAGATTACTTGAGCCCAGGAGTTCCAGACCAGCCTGGGCAAAATGGTGAAACCCTGTCTCTACAAAAAAAAAATATATTAAAAATTGGCCAGGCAGGGTGGCATGCCCCTGTAGTCCCAGCTACTGGGGAGGCTGAGGTTGAGAGGATCACTTGAGCCCAGAAGCTCAAGGTTGCAGTAAGCCATGATTCCACCACTGCACTCCAGCCTAGGCAACAGAGCAAGACCCTGTCTCCAAAAAGAAAAAGAAAAGAATAAAAAAGAAAATCACAAGGAAGAGAAAATATATTTATTATTCATTAATTAAAGTAGATTATCTTAAAAGTCTTTATCCTTACTATCTACGTGTTGAGTAAGCTGAGGAGGCAAGAAAAAGGAGGTGTTGGTCTTGCTATCTCAGGGATGGCAGAGGAAGAAGAAAATCATATAAGTGAACACACAGTTCAAACCCATATTGTTGAAGGGTCAACCATACAATTGATTTTTGTATATCTATCTTGTGTCCTGTAAATTTGCTGAACTGCTTTATTTGCTCTAATAATTTTTATCAGATACAAGATCATACTATCTACAAAGAAAGATCATTTTAATTCTTTCCTCCCAATGTGAATGCCAATTTATTTTTCTTGCCTAAGTACTCTGGCTAGAACTTCCAGGACAATGTCAAATAAAAGCAGTGAAAGTGGATATCCTTGTCTGATCCTAATCTTAGGAGGGAAGTTTTCAATCCATCGCTATTGAGTATCAGTATTAAGTATAATGTTAGCTTTGAGCTTTTTGTAGATGCTCTTTATCAGTTTGAGGAAGTCCCCTTCTGTTGCTAGTTTGTTGAATGTTTTTATTATGAAAGGGGGTACTGGATTTTGTAAAATGCTTTTCCTACATCTATTGAAATGATCATACAATTTTTTTTAACTTTATTCTATTAATGACACATACATTGATTGATTTCAACATGTTGAACCAGCCTTGCATTTCTAGAATACATCTCACCTACTAATGGGTATATAAGCCTTTTTATATGCTTCTGGATTTGGATTGCTTGTGTTTTGCTGAGGATGCTTGCCTTTATACTCATAAGAATTACTGGTCTATAGTTTTCTTTTTTTGTAATGTCTTTGTCCAGTTTTGGTGTTAGAATCAGTGGATAAGCGTGGTTTTTCTGGAAATGTTTGTGAATAATTGGTGTTCTTTAAACATACGGTAAAATTTATTGGTGACACCACGCAGGCCTAGGCTTTTCTTTGTGGGAGGTTTTCTGATTATTTACCCAAACTCCTTCTTTGTTATAGATCTACTCATATTTTCTATTTCTCGAGTCTATTGCAGCAGATTGTGCCTAAGAATTTGTCCAATTTATCTAGGTTATCTAGCTTGTTGACATACAATTATTCATAGTGTTTCTGTATGTTCCTTTTTATTTCTGTAAGGTTGGTAGTAATGTATTGCCTTTCATTCCTGACTGCAGTAATTTGAGTCTGCTCTCTCCTCTTCTTGGTCAATCTAGATAAAAGTTCATTAATTTTGTTGATCTTTCAAATAACTAACTTTTGGTTTTGCTAATTTTGTGTATTGTTTTTCTGGCCTCTGTTTCCATTATTTCCACTGTAATCTTTATTAATTCCTTTCTTTTGTTTGTTTTGGGTTCAGTATGCTTTTCTTTTTCTAGATTCTTAAGGAATTAGGTTATTCCAATTAGGTTATTAAGATTTTTTCTTCTTTTTTAACATAGACATTTATAGCTGTAACTTTCCCTTTAAGCACTGTTTTTGTTGCAGTCCATAAATTCTGGTATGTTGCGTCTTTGTTTTCATTCATCTCAAAGCATTTTCTAACGTCCTTTGTAATTGCTTCTTTTACCTTTTAGATATTTAGCAGTGTGCTGTTTAATTTCCACATATTTGTGAGTTCCACAAATGTCTTTTTGTTACTGATTTATAATTGCATTCCATTGTGGTCAGAGAACATGCTTTGTATGATTTCAATCCTTTTAAACTTATTGAGATATTATATAGCTTGACATATGCTCCATGTTCCATGTGCACTTTGAGAAGAATGTATGTTACGCTCTTTTGGGGTGGAGTGCTCTAGAGATGTCTGTTAACATCTACTTGGTTTATAGTGTTGCTCAATTCTGTCATTGTTGATCTTGTGTCTAGTTGTTCTATCCATTATTGATAGTACAGCATTAAAGTCTCTAACCACATATTGTTAGGTTTTTCTAATTCTTCCTTTAATTCTGTCAGGTTTTGCTTCATGTATTTTGGGGCTCTGCAGCTATGTAAAATTCTTATATCTTCCAGATATACTGACCTTTTAAATCATTACAAAATATCCTTCTTTTTACCTAGTAGCAATTTTTGTCTTACAGTCTACTTTGTCTCATACTAACAAAGCCACTCCTGCTCTTTTGTTTACTATTTGTGTGGTATGTCTTTTTCCACCCTTTAACTTTGAACCTTTTTGTGTTTTTAAATCTAAAGTATGTCTCTTGCAGATGCCATATAGTTTAATCATGATTTTTTTGCCTCCCAATATCTGTCTTTAATTGGAATGTTCAATCCGTTTGTATTTAATGTATTTACTGATAAGGTAAAATTTAGTTATTTGTTTTCTATATACCTATGTTACATCTTTTTTGTTCCTCTATTCCTCCATTACAACCTTTTGTTGCTAAATAGATACTTTCTAACATAGCATTTTAATTCTCTGTTCTTCTTTCACTATTTTTTTAACTTTTTTAGTAGTTGCCCTGCAAATCATAATACCTTAATTTATAATGATGTAGTCTAGATTAATATCAGCTTAATTTCAATAGCATATAAAAACATTGTTCTTATTTAACACCACTTTCCCCTCCACTGTTGTGCTATCATCATGCAAATTACCTCTTTATATATTTTATGCCCATCAACACAGTTACATAATCATTGCTTTATGCAATTATTGTTTAACTCTGCTAGAAAAAAGTTATAAATAAAAACTACATTTGAACATTTATATTTACTTACATTGTAATCTTTATTGGTGGTGCTCTTTATTTCTCCATATGAATTTTAGTTACTGTCTGGTTTCCTTTCATTTCAGCCTGAAGGAGTCCCTGTAGTATTTCTTATAGGAAAGGTCTGACAGTAACACATTCTGTTTTTCTTTATCTGGGAATGTCTTAATTTCACCTCCATCTTTTAAGGATAGTTGTTTATTCTTGTTTGACAGTCTGTCTTTCAACAATTTAAAAATATCATCTCAGTGCCTTCTGGGATCCAGGGTTTCCAATGAGAAATCAGCTGTTGATTTTATTGAAAGTCCCTTGTAAATGATGGGTCACTTCTCTCTTGCTACTTTCCAGATTCTCTTTATCTTTGGCTTTTGATAGTATGATTATGATCTGGCAAGCTGTGAGGTTTTTTTAAGGTATTTATCTTATGTGGAGTTCACTGAGCTTTAGGGATATGTAGATCACTATTTTTCCTCAAATTTGGGAGGTTTGGGGCCATTATTTCTTAAAATATTCTTTCTTCTTTTCTCTATCTCTCTCCTGAACTTCTGAGACTCCCATCATGTATATGTTGGTACTTCTGATGATGTCCCATAAGTCTCTGAGTTTTTTTCATTTTTCACCATTCTTTTTTCTTTCTGCTTCTCAGACTGAATCTCAATTGACTTATCTTGAAGTATGCTTATTCTGCCTTCTGCTTACTCAACTTTCCTTCTGAAGTGAATTTTTTATTTCAATTATTATAATTTTCAGCTCAGTAATTTCTATTTGCTCCTTTTATCATTTCTATCTTTTACTTAATATTCTCTACTTGGTGAGGTATTGTTCTCATATATTCCTTTAGTTCCTGAAATATATTTAAAATAGCTAATCTATAGTCTTTTTTTCAGAAAGTCCAAACTTCTTTGGGGACAGTTTCTATGGTTTGCTTTTTTTTCCTGATGCTTTCTTATGTGTTTATCTCATAATTTTCTGTTGAAAACTATATATTTTAACTAATATAATAAGGAAAGCCTGGAATACAAATTCCCCTCCTTCCCTATAGTTTCTGGTTTTTACTGTTTGCTGGTGGTGGTATTGGTAGTGGTTTAGTGACTTTTTTGAAGTAATTCTGTAGTCTGTATTACTATTTTGTCATGTTTTGCCACTGAAATCTCTGCTCAGTTAGCATAGTGGTCAGCTAATGATTAGACAGAGACTTCCTTAGATGTCTGGAATCAATAAGTGTACCAGTCTTTGCTGAAGAACTCTGTATGTCTAGGCATGCTTCAATAGGCAATGCTAAAACAGGCCATTTATAACTCTGCCTTAGCCTTCACTTCCTGCTTGTGCAGAACCTCATGACTAGCCAGAAAAGCAAAGAGCCAAAGGTGGGACCTTTGAGGCCTTTCCTGGGTATAGGCTCTAGCCTTGTAAACAACCCCACACATGCATGTGACCTTTTGGGTTCTGAGGAATATGCTGGAGTCTTTCAAAGAACCCTATGAACATATCATTCCCCAGCATTTCCTTTTAAGCCTTTTGGTTAGCCTACTGTTTGCCACAACTATTATTCAGTGCTTCAGACAGTTGAAATTTCAACATTTGCTTCTCATAATTTTAACACCCCTAAGGAAAAGCCTGTTCACATTAGATGACCTCTGAGTCAGGTCAAATAAAGACAGCCCCATTAGTGGGAACTTCCAGGGAACAATCAGACAAGTCAAATAATAGAAGTCTCTGAGAATGGGGATTTGAAGGCACTCCAACCCTATTCTTTGCTCTCATGTGGCTACCAGCCTGCTCGTTTTCACCGTGATTTATGGGTTGTTGATTTTCAAGGCTACTATGGAGTTGGAGAAGGAGGGGATTGTAATAGGTCAAGTTAAAGCACCACAAAGCTCTGTATTTTTTACTAAAAATCAGCCATTTTTCTTGAATAAATGCTCCCTGGATTACTGCAAGACCTTAGCTCTAAGAAGCTCAATGAATCACAAGTAAAATAAATACACAGAATCAAACACTAAGACACATCATAATCAAGTTGTTGAAAACAAATGATAAAGGGAAAAGGGATATATTATCTCAGAGAAAAGGGATATATTACAGATAGGAAAGCAATAATTTAAAATACCACTGATTTCTCACAAAAACAATGCAAAAAAAGCTATAACCTAAAATTCTATGATTCTATGTCTAATTCTACATCCAATTTTTAAAGTCCTTCAAAAATAAAGACAGGTTCAGACAAAATAAAGCTGAGAGAATGTATTGCCAAACATACTTCAGGTGGAAGATATATATGTAAATAATACAAATGATTCTTTTCGAATTTATTAATTCATAAAAATAATTGATAATTTAAATAAAAATAATTATAATGTATTATATAATACATAAATCTCTGAACTCCCCTCTCTGTGGTTTTTCTTTAATCCAGCATGGCATGATAAACTAATAGACATTTCCAGGTGAGGTCACAGCAGAGAACAGAGACACTAGTTCTGCATTTGGGCCAAAACAAACTCAAGAGAAATTCATGGCAAGCAGATGTCCTCTCTATTACCCACATATTCTTTATACTTCTCAGGTCTTTGATCTCCTTACCCTCCTTGTCTCTCATTAGAAATAACTTCCTCCTCCCCTCTCTGCTTTTCTAAGATCTGACTTTCTTTCAGGGTCCAATTCAAATCCTTCCTCCTTCATGCAGCTTCTCTAGGCTTATCGAAGGACAGCTAGCTAGTTAATGGCAGTTGCACAATTAGAACCTGGTCCTTCTCAAACTTCTTCAGTGGTAGGTGTCATGAAAGTAACAGTATCTTTGTAAAACACTACGAAATATTGCTACACTTAGGTTTTTTTAAAGTTAATGTGTTATGCTTAGTGGGATATTTTATTTTGTTCCATCTTTTTGCCTGTGACACAGCCCTCAGGAGATCCTGAGAACATGTGCCCTCAGTCAGATCTTTCTTACACTTGATTCTAGTATGGAAACAAACACCAAAGCTTTAAAAAGTATTGGGAGAAAAGCATACATAATTCTGGGAAAGTGTTTTTCTTAAAATCAAGAAAAGACACTTATTTTTCCAATATCTTAGTGGCAAAACAACTTGGTTTTGCCAAGAACATCAGTGTTCTGCAATTTATTTTCTCTCTCTTTTTTTTTCTTTTTTTGAGACATAGTCTCATTCTGTCACCCAGGCTGGAGCGCAGTGGCGCGATCTCGGCTCACTGCAACCTCCGCCTCCTGGGTTCAAGCGATTCTCCTGCCTCAGACTCCCAAGTAGCTGGGACTACAGTTGCATGCCACCACGCCCAGCTAATTTTTGTATTTTTAATAGAGACAAGGTTTCACCATGTTGGCCAGGATGGTCTCGATCTCTTGATCTTGTGATCTACCTGCCTCAACCTCCCAAAGTGCTGGGATTACAGGCATGAGCCACTGTGCCTGGCTCTGCAGTTCATTTTAAAGATCATTGTACTGTATGCCATCCTAAAATTCTCCTTCACTGTCCATGACTTAAGGTTCAAATGAGGCTCAATCTCATCCTGATCTCCAAGGAGATTTGCAGAAAAATAATTTTCTCAGTATTATATGGCTCTACAATAAAGTGTACTCTTTGTCATCTCTCATGTCTGTGTCATGTTTCATTTTAGAACAAAGATACCTTAGATTTATAGCCTAGGACATAGCTCATTCCAATATCCTAGGTGTAAACTCTCTTAGTTACTCCAATAGATTCTCTAGTCTCAGATCACTTTCTATACTCTTGCCTCTTAACACATGCATTCAAGTTAAACAGAAAAATTCCTGATGTACTCTTGCCCGGTGGTCCAAATTTTTAAAAATAGAAAAAGAAAACCCTTGTGTGGAGAAAAGAAGCCATTTCCACAGACATCCTCCTAATATGGCGCTAACAAAGGATCCAGGGGCTGAAACATGGCTATATCTAGAGCACCCATGGATCTCTAGGGGTCTGTAAAGTACTCCCTTACCTCATAGTGCTTGGCACCCAAAGAGGGGCCAAAATGCTTGCTACTCATTCCTGAAGGAAATCCACTGTTGTCACCTGACACCTGATGAATCACACATTACACGACTCAGCGATGCAGTATGGTTTAAGCTACAACCAAGTGCAAACAAAAACAACTCCATGCTCTCCATAGAGGAGACAAGGACACAAGGGCCAGACTGATTCTCTGAGGTAAGCTAGGCCCATTTGGAAGAGCTACTGCTTCAGAATTCTGCCAGTATTCAGAAGTTGGAGTACAGTTGGTCTCTTAGTCACCACTAAGGGTAGAACAAAAAGAAATGAGTCTAAACTTCACCAAGAGAAATCTAAGTTAGACCAAAGGACAAATCTGTAGAAGACTATTAGCAGGATACAATGCTCATGTGTGTGCCAAGCATTTTTAAATTAGTCAGCTGTCCTCACCAGAGGCTATGACTAACTAAACATCATATCATCATATCCAGGCTGGGCATGGTGGCTCACACCTGTAAACCCAGCACTTTGGGAGGCCAAGATGGGCAGATTGTTTGAGGTCAGGAGTTCAAGATCAGCCTGACCAACATGGTGAAACCTTGTCTCTACAAAAAACACAAAAATTAGCCGAGTGTGGTGGTGGACACCTATAGTCCCAGTTACTCGAGAAGTTGAGGCATGAGAACTGCTTGAACCCGGGAGGCCAAGGTTGCAGGGAGCTGTGCTCCTGCCACTGCACTCCAGCTTGGGTGACAGAGTGAGACCCTGTCTCAAAAAAAAAAAAAAATCATATCACTATATCCAGAAATGGTGATAAGTAATATATAAGCAGTATCACCATTTAATATATTCTTTAACATATTCTCAAGTATTCTTAACATATTCTCATATAAGTTGAATTTCAGTAATATATTCAAGAATATATTATTATACCTTCAATAATATATCACTGCAACTTCAAGAAAATATTGTTATGACTGGGGAACTAATATAAAAGTCTTGTTCAACCCAAAAATGGTTCCTGGGATATTTCTATACAATGTAAGAATTCAGAAATTTCGTTTTAAATGACTGCTGAAATAAACCTTGTGAGGTAAGCAAGCTACATGAAGATAAATAAACCAGTGGGATTTTTTTAAGTGTGTTTATTCAAGTTGAGGAAAAGCCACATAATTCACTATATGTCAAGCCTAAACTTAGATTTTTCATCATCATCTGACAATATGTGGCAAGCACAGTTTTTGCAAAACAGTTAACTGTTTTGGTTATTCCCAATTGGTAATAAGGAATCTTTTAACTCAAGGTTGCATATTGTTCTTTGGCTAAAAATAGTAGAAAATCTCAATCCTTTAAATATAGAATAATCTCTCTGAGCTCTTTAATTTATTTTCCTTCCTGTGATCACATAATACTGAATACCTATTATGTGCCTAGTATGTGGAAAGCTTTACTCAGCATCAAACCGAAATTACAAATATCAAGAAAAAAGAAAAAACCTTCCTAAAAACTTTTTACACTCTAACAGGGAAGAGAAATGAAAAATAAATAAACAAATAAATTTTAAAAAGACTTTTTAACTCTTTAGCATGTTTTGAAAATCACATTATACGTTTTAGCATGACAATGTTATTTAACTAATTTGTATGTATTTGTTCCCTGTCATAGTAGGAATATTTTCTCAAACTTCTGAGAATATTTAAAATCCATATTCATATGATTTTTAGGAGCCTAAGACTTTACAAGAACACATTTTAGAACTGACTCTAGTCACCACAAACAAATTCAGTGATGTGTACATACGACAGTTATGCTCCAGACACCACTCACTCTCCACAACTCCTCACACCCTGACCTTCTACCCCCAGTCCCCTGCCCCTGGGAACACCCATTCTCCAGTCTGGGAAAGGAAAGTGCCTCCTCCACACCCTCTCCCAGGGTCTCTCCCCAGACCTGAGTCCATGGGGAGAAATGCTGACTCACAGCCACAGCCGGTTAGCAGCTCTCACTTCTCCAGCTCTGCTGAGCTGAGCTACCCCAGGGAGCGTGGAGAAATTGTTGGTACACTCTCCAGAAGACTGTGGGAAGAAACACCCCTAAGCCTTGAGCATGGAGTCTGGTGGACTGCAGGAGCTACCAGCAGAAACTCAGGCACAAGGGATACACATGTTTACAGCTGCCACGGGGAAGATAGAAAAGAAAGGAAATTAAAGGTCAAGAGGACAGAGAAAGCGAAGACAGAAGAAGAGGAAAAAAAGAAGTGCATAAGGTGGAGTGGTCAAAAGTGGACTGCCCACGCTTTCCTGGCCCTGAGATTTTCTTCCCTGCCCCTCCCCTAGCTGGAGGCACCTCTGCAGGATGCTCCTGCCCCTGGAGGCAGCCAACCAGCCAGGCAGTGTCTCCCTGCTTTCAGCTGATTAAAATACTTTGGCCTGAAGCCTATAAACTTGTGTGTTTTTGATTGCTCACCAGATTCTCATCCAAAAAGCCTTTCACTTTTTCACTCCACAAAGGAGAACATGTCATGGAAGTGACTTGCTTAAGAACATACTTCAAGCTATCTATTCACCAGGAGAACGCTAAGTTAGACAAAAGGATGAATCTGTGGAAGACAGTCAGCAGGATACAATGCTCATGTGTGTGCCAAGCAGTTTTTAAATTAGCCAACTGTCCTCACCAGAGGCTGTGACTGGCTAAAAATCATATCACCATATCCAGGCCGGGCGCAGAGACTCACGCCTATAGTCCCAGAACTTTGGGAGGCCGAGACAGGCAGATTGGTTGAGGTCAGGAGTTCAAGACCAGCCTGGCCAACATGGTGGAACCCCATCTCTGTCAACCTGACCCAAGGGTAAGCTACTGCTCTGCCCTGGATAATACTCCACTTATAATAATCTATAATTCTATATACCTTAGGACACTGAGGCCACGTTTCATCATCCCAGAAATTTAAATAGTGTTAACAGTAAAAAGAAAACACTCCTTTTAGTTCTCAAAAGCAATTGTATGATTCAAGTTGTAAGTTTCAGAACAGGCAAAACTAATACATGATAGGAAAAAATATGATCAACAGTTGCTTTGGGGGTGGTGAGGGGATGGGGGATGACTAGGGAGGAACATGAAGGAACTTTCTGGAATGATGGTAATGTACATGTTCTATACCTTAATAGTGGTTTGGGTTACACAGCTGTATTCATTTATCAAACCTCTTTCAGTGGTACATTTAAGATTTGTGCATTTCAATGTATGTAGATTTGACCTCAAAGGGAAAAAAAAATGGAAAATATTTATTTAACTCTAGTTAAAGATATGCATGCTGAAGTGTCTAAGGATGAAGTATTTTAATGTCTGCAACTTACTTTTAAATATATTCCAAAAATAGGATGTGTTGATGAATGGATAGAGGGATAGGTAGATGAATATCTACATGTGATGAAACAGTATAGTAAAATGTTAATTATAGAATCTAAATGATAATCCAACTGGGTTGCTCACTGTCAAATTGTTCCAACTTTTCTGTAAGTTTGAAAATTTTATAATAAAATGTTGGTTTAAAGCATTTGAGAATTGTTGATAGGTATGAGATTTTATATATAGGTATTATGAAGACAAGTGTTACATCTGATTTTCATATCCATATGATATATACATATTAGTAATGGCAAAAACTGTGATTACTTTTGCACAACCTAATAGAATACAACCTAGTTGTATATATGCCACAGATATACACACTCATATATTCCAGTTTTATAGTAAAAAATTCCAGTTTTACATTAAAATAATAGAATAATTTAAAAGGCATCATATGAATTAAACTGAGCATCAAGTAGATTTTATTTTATCACACAGACAGACTTCTGTCAATATGAGACATTTGATCTGTTAATTCACTTTTACACATAAAAAGCATGCACAGAAATACATACACTGAGCACCAAGCTTATGGACAGGTATTGTAAGGAGCTGTTATTAATGTATCATGTTAGAAGCAGGGTGATAAAAACAGTTCCCTTACATCTCCCCTGTGTCTATCCCTATATGACATTTCCACATTACTAACACCTCTAGATTAGATTACAAGAAGCAGTGATTTAGAAAACCAACTTAAAGCAGATAGATGAATAGGTAGATATGAGAGAGAGAGATTAAATTCTTATTGGGTATTAATAACTTGGTCTTTATTTATGACTGGCCTCCCTCCTAAGGATTTGAGGTGCTTCCAATAAAAATATGTGCAATGATTGATAAAATATAATAAGAAGAGAGCATCAGGACTAGGGAAAATATAAATAAGAGTGGTAATTTTAGACCAAGAAAAAGGAAAACACAAATTACATGCAACAAGGGAGCCTAGGATAACAGCTACAGTTGAACATAATATTTGTCTCTGAATTATAGAGAAAAGAAACTATCAATTATGCTGAATTTTCTAATTTAATTCAATATTTTAAAGTAATTTTGTCCTTGAAACTTTTGGAGAATAATCACTGACAGCCCTCTCAACACCATTGCTACAGAAATAAGATTTAGTAAAAGATATTCTATATCTATTTCTCAACAAATTGTTGAATAAAAAATCTAGAGCACAATAATGGTTATCCCAAAGGCAAGAACTTCTAGTAAAGGAAAATTCCAGGTGATACAAATATAGACAACCTCCAAGGGTAGTTGGACTAGATAGAAGTAAATAAAACAAAAGTAAATAAAATAAGATTTTATCTCATAGTCTATGCCTGAGAAATGAGAAAAATATGGCAACACTTTTTTCTTTTAAAGTTCTATAATGTAATAGATGCTCTTTCTCTGAACACTATTCCCAATCCCCCCATCACCTGTTTCTCTCCCCCACCCTGGCCAATCTTGGGAAAGAGGGTACCCTAGCCACCTTGTTTGTTCTACTTATGGACATGCGGTTACAGGATCAGGGATGCTCAGAAGGCTGGCTCTGCAAAGAGAGAGCGGAACAAATTTGACACATGGAGAAGCAGAAACTAAAGGTAGAGACGGGCATCCTTCTGACCTTCAGCTCCTCTTCCTGGTCTCCTCGAAGCCTAGGGACTTTCTTCCAGAGAGTTCTGTGAGATAACACCATTGTGGCCTTTTAATAAATCTCCTGTTTTTCTTGGATACTACTAAAATGCAACCAATGAATATTTAATTTCAGGAGCAGCTTAGACACATATTCCAAGAATGAAGATTTCTGTCGGTTTGGCTTGATTCAAGCATAGAACTTGTAGCGTCTAGCGGAAAGGATGTATTCTAAACCATCTTCCATAAATATCACGTTTCTCAGCCAACCTTTGATGAAAGTGATGAAGAGCAGACAATTTAAAACGGTTTGCTCTTGCAGGGCCTGGAATGCTGGTGCTCTGAGCTGATCCATATGCTTCAAAAATCTCACAAGCAGATGGTGAGGTATTGATCTTTTTTGAAAACTAGGTAACTGCTCTGGACTCATCCAGATGGACTCAGACCCATGAATTTAATCAAGGTCAGCAACCCAGGGAAGAACAGAGCTGACTGGGTAGAATGGGCATTAAACTGTTTTGGTAGCAAAAGGTCATCCTTAAGCTTTATCAAATGTAAGCTTCTTCATCAAAAGTGTGGAGGTTTATTATGCCAGAGTCTAAAGTGGGGCCTACTGTTTAAGAACTGTGGAGTTGGAAAAAGCAAATCTTCCAGATGTCAAGTGGGTATCAAAAGACTCCAAGGGCAATTTTCATATAATTCATTGTTATTTTTATTATTGAAATGCTTATGGCAAAAAAAAATTTCAGAAAATATGGCAAAATCGTTTTTAATAGAAGTTAATTTAGGCCTGGCATGGTGGCTCATGCCTGTAATACCACCACTTTGGGAGACCAAGGTGGGAGGATCACTTGAGGCCAAGAGTTCAATACCAACCTGGGCAACAAAGTGAGACCCCCGTCTCCACAAAAAATGCACAAATTAGTCAGGCATGGTAGTGCACACCTGTAGTCCCAGCTGCTTGGAGGCTGAGTTGGGAGGATTGTTTCAGCCCAGGAGTTTGAGGCTGCTGTGAGCTATGATTCTGTCACTGCACTCCAGCTTGGGTGCCAGAGTGAGACACTGTCTCTAAAAGAAAAAGAAGAGGGTAATTAATAACCCAATCTTCTAGGATAATTACTGCCATTATTTTGCCGTATTTCCATCCAGTAAAAAGTGTTTCATTTATTTGTAAATACTTTTTTGTAAACTTAACAAAATATTATAAATATATGTCAATGTCAATACATTTTACAGGATCATTTTAATAACCATGTAATATTCCAGTAAATGGCCATGCCATCATACTTTATTTAAACAGTCCCCTGCCATTGGGTGTTTAAATGACTTTGGGGTTTGGCTACTATAAAAGACACTGAAATGAACACTCTTATACATAAATCTATATTTACTTGTCCAATCATCTCCTTAGGATAAATTCCCAAAGATCTTCAAAATTTGCTGTGTTCCACTCATTAGAAGGAGTTTCTCATTGGTAAGAAGTTTATAATAAGATAGAATCAGATAAATTTTTGAGTGATTCTTCCGTATTCTTTTCGGATGACTCCTTAAACTTAGCATTCTAAACTTAGTTTTCCAGGGTTTCTGGGTTTCTTGTGGGCGCCAGGCATCCTCTTCAAATCAGAAGCCTAATGACCACACCCATATTTACTCAAATAAGATGAACTTAGCCAACTGGAAGCCACTGAGTAAACTGAAAAGCCCTTCCTTTCTCTGCAGTCTGCTTAATTCCCTACTTTCAAATGTATAATTTTGTGTGTGAATGAGCCCAGGAACCACTAGGTCAAAAGTACAAGTGAGAAGAAACAGCTGCTTTTGGAGCACCAGCAATGGTGTTAGACTCACTCAGTATAGTCTACAACATTGGTCCATACAATGGAGATGCTAGTAAAGATAGCCCCAAATATTTATCCTGTCATCTGGCACTTAGCAGTGTTAAATTATATTTATAAATTAATTAGGCAAGTAATTATGCAACTGCCCCAAGGGGACTGACCCATGGGGAAATAAGTCTTGCAGTCATCGTCAGATAAAACCTTAGCATGCAGAGAATTATCACAGCCATTGCATACTCAAAATACATGCAGATGACAAGATTATCAAATGGTAGCGATATATGTAACAGACACCTTAGGGGGAAGGATGGAAACATATGACATCTGTTGATTTGGCCTCCAACTAAGGAACAGAATCTGAAGAAAACTGGTTCTTGTTGTATAAGCCCTGATGCACAGAGATGATCCTCCCCTTTCTGATTGAGAAAAAAAAATAAGTGTCAAATTACCCTGACTTCTTCCAAATTCCCTGTTGTGATTTGAATTGCGTCTCCCAAAAACCCGTATGTCAAAGTCCTAACCTCCAGTCAGAATGTGGCCTTATTTAGAAGCAGGGCCATTGCAGATGCAATTAGTTAAGTTAGGATGATGCCATATTGGAGTAGGGAGGGCCAGTATGACCCAGTATGACTGGTGTCCTTATAAAAAAGGGAGAATTTGGACACAGAGACATACACATATAGAAGTAAGATGATGTGAAGAGACACAGAAAGAAGATAACCACCAGAAATGAAGAGAGGCACAGAGCACATTTCTCCCTCACAGTCCTCAGAAGGAAGCAATCCTGCCAACACTCTGATTTCGACTTCTGGCCTCCGGAACTGTGATTTGCTGTAGCCTGAGCAAACCAATGAATCTCTTTAGCCCCCTTTAATATCAGAAAGAAGAAAGGTGTGAAACACTGAAAAAATAAAAGAATTCACTTTCCAAAATCCTGGTCTGTTTGGAGACAAAAAATGCTAAGCCACAGAAATCAAGTCGTAGCATCAGATTTATTTATTTATTTATTTTATTCTATTTTTTTTTCTTTGAGACAAGGTCTCACTCTGCTGCCCGGACTGGAGTACAGTGGAGCAATCACAGCTCACTTCAACCTCTGCCTCCCAGGCTCAAGTGATCACCACACCTCAGCCTCACAAGTAGCTGGGACTACAGGCACATGCCACCATGTTCAACAATTTTTTTTTGTTGTTTTTCTGTAGACTCAAGATCTCATTATATTGCCCAGGTTGGTCTCAAACTCCTGGGTTCAAGAGATCTCCCCACTTTGGCCTTTCAAAATGCTAAGATTACAGGAGTGAGCCACCACACCAGGCAGCTATTTGTTTAGGAGCTAGAATAGAAAAATTCCTATCACTGGGAAATGAAATAATTTGCTCACAGATCTATTAGGCCAAAGAGCTAAGGTTTGACACAAACCTGTTCAAAGGCAGTCACTCTACTATGTGCTGCCTTTGACAGGCCTTCACCTCCCTTTGCACTCCAGCTCCATTTCCCTTTGCCTCTCCTCTGCCCTCAGATACACAAGGCCCCCATGCTGCCCTCTGCCACAGCCCCTACTCCAGCACTCTATCCAAGCCAAGCCAGCCTCCCCCAGAGAACCACATGTTCCAAACAAAATGCACCCTTTGCCCCTTCATTTCTCTTTGATCCACAAACAAAACTCCTGGGCCTTCAGAATGGGATCGTTGCTAGATTTTCAGAAGAAAGCAACCTGAATATCTTAAGCAATTTACACAAAAGTGTATATAATGCCCGAGGAGTTTGTAAAAGGATCTCTACTTGGCAGAATTTATGGGGCAAATGACTTCCGTAAGGTTCATTTTGGGTGTTACTTGATGGCTCTGGGTGACTGTCCCCACTCTCAGGGATCTAGAGCAGAGTCTAGGCTGTCCCCCAAATGCTTTCCTCAATCCATTCATCCTTTTGTCCTTGTTAAAATGTGTATGTCCCTGGAAAATTTGCATCTCAGGGTGCTGGCCATCTGAGTGTCTGAACTTAAAAATGACTCTATCAGATGGGCCATGATTTCAGAATATAAAACTGAGCTGCAATAGTTTTCAATTGTATTCCTTAGCAAACAGGGGAGCTCTCTCCAGGAGAAGGAAAAGTGTCACTACCACAGGTTAGAGGGAATGGGAAAGATGCCACCAAGAAGAGGGTCACAAGACAACACACCCAAAAGGACTCAAGGTCATGCTTAGCCTGTCCCAGCATTCTGCCTAACACAGAAATAACAATTTTAGCCAGAGCTTTGTCTCTCAAGTGCTTTTAAGATGTCGTGGTAATCGCAGCTTTATTGAACATTGTCAATGTCTTGGCACTTTTTAAGTATTAACTCATTTCATCTTTACAAGCTTAAACACTGGGTGCTGTTATCCATCTTTCATAAATGGAAAAAGAGAGCCACCAAAGGGCTAAGTAATTTGCCTATTAGGGAGTAAAGCCAGTCGCTAAGCCCAGGCAGGCAACTACACAGACTCCTGCTCTAACCACTGTTCTAGGCAAGGAAGCTTCATATGTGACATCAGGTATAATTATTTCAGCAAAAATACCGAGTGGTAAATGGAAGCATCTGCCAGCCCATGTGAGATACAGGAAATGTTCCCACTTGATGCCCAAAGAAGACATCAGAAGTTCTGACCGACTAGCCCTCCAGAGCCAGCAGTCCCACCATCGGATCCCAGGTACACAAGTCCCACCGGGATGATACCTAAAAATAAATGACTGCCACTGCCCTGCTTGTGACTTGGTTTAAACAGCTAGGCAAACCTAAACCTAAAAATATAACTTTGGTCTGGAGAACTCAGGCTATTCCTTGTGGGTCTCATTCCAGCTGCCACTTTCCACTGTATTTCACTAGGGATGGCTGAGCCGAGCTCCCAATGCAGCCATGCCTTAGTCATGGAACCAGGAGGCCTCCTCCCTGCCCACCTCTGGAGCACTCCCGGGAGACAGTCCAAACAGCTTGTCTCAGCTGTCACACTAAGAGAACTGAATTCCAAACAGAACGGGAAAAAAAAAATCTCAAATGTCTGCTCTCCTTCCAGGATTTAACAGGCCTGATATAAGAAAGTAAAAATAACAAAATTAAATGTGTGAAATTCTAGGGAGTATAATGCTGCCAATACATTGTTTTGTTTTGTTGTTTAAACCATAAATTCTTAATCTGCCTGTGCCTTTTCACTTCGGTAAGGGAGAGTTAAAATATGTCAGTGCCTGACTATTAAAAAAGCAGCGTCTGAATTTAAAAAATGGCTCTATCAGATTGGCTGTGATTTCAGAATATAGAGCTGAGCTGCAATAGTTTTCAATTTTATTCCTCAGCAAACAGGGAAGCTCCAAACGTTTCTCTCTCACACACACAGAAGTCTGATCCTAGAGATACAAGACAGAACAGAGTGCTGTGAAGTGAAGGCCTCTGCCAGACAGGGCTAGCTCAGCCTTTCAGAGACGATATGAGAGCTGCCTCCAGTGCTCCTCAGAGTCCAGCTTGAGCAAGCCCACCCAGGCCACAAGAGAGAAGGCCCTGTGGAGTTCCCACCTCCAGAGGCCAGCAAACCCCTTCCATGCAATAAGGCCCAGAGGTCACTTCATCCCCCAAGGAAGGGTATTCTATTAGCTGCCAGAAAGCCTGATGAGCTCAAGTGTGCAAGACATAAGAAGGGATACAGCAGCAGGATGCCCCCTCCAGAGAATGGGGACAGCCCTTCCTAAGAGAAGGCATAAGTCAGCAGGACAGGGAGGTTGAAAGAGGGGGCTGGAAAGAGGACAGAAGGACTGAGCATGGGCCAGAAAGAGAGGCAGGGGATGAGGGAGCTCCAGCTCCAGCCAAGAGGGAGAGTATGTCTTCTCCCAGGGAAATACATCTGTCTGTGGGGAAGGAGATAATGAGTATGCTGGATAAAGCCATAACCCTTGATCCTTCTATACCAAGCAGGTACATCCACCACCCAAATCCATCCTGATCCTATGTGGGTTCTGCCTAAGGAAGACCTTCAAGGCAGGAGGCCCTTGAGGAAGAACAGAATCATCATGTCACCATCCAGGGTCCTCTACCTCTGGCAAAGACTGGCCTGATGAATGGGATCAGAGCTGGAGGCCTGGGTATCATTTGACTGCAAGAGTTAGGGGCAGTGGGGTGGATACAGTCCTGCAGCAGCCAAGACATCCCCCAACCTGTCCCCAAATAACAGACAACAAGTCCACATTTCCTGAAATTCTGTATCAGCGTACTGACAATAAACACTCTAGAGAAGTAAGGAAGGAGGAGCTCCTACAACACAAGGCTACCATTGCTGCCTTCTGCACTTGTTCTTTTTGCTCTCCTCTCTGTTCACTCCTTTGTAGGAAATGGCTCTTAAGTCTTTAAAACAAAAATTAAATAGAGATGGACATCATAGAAAATCATAGAGACAAAGTAAAACAGTGGTTGCCAGGGGCTGGGGAAGTGGAGAATGGGAAGTTAGTGTTTAATGGGTACAGAGTTTCAGTTTTACAAGATGAAAAGGGTGTTGGAGATGGATGGTGGGGATGGTTGCCCAATAATGTGAATCTACTTGATGCCACTCAACTGTATGCTTACAAAGGGTTAAAACGGTATATTTTGTTATACATATTTTATAACAATTTTTTTTAAGTTAATGGGGCCGGGCAAGGTGGCTCAAGCCTGTAATCCCAGCACTTTGGGAGGCCAAGGCGAGTGGATCGCTTGAAGTCGGAAGTTCAAGACCAGCCTGGTCAATATGGCGAAACCCTGTCTCTACTGAAAATACAAAAATTAGCCTGTAGTCCCAGCTACTTGGGAAGCTTAGGCTTGAGAATCGCCGAATCCGTGAGGTGGAGGTTGCAGTGAGCCGAGATCATGCCACTGCACTCCAGCCTGGGCAACAGAACAAGACTCTAAGAAAAAAAAAAAAAAAGTTAATAGTATTTTCTAGTCTTCAAGGTCAATAAAGAAAAGTGAAAGGTAACCAGGTAAATGTGTCCCACTCTACAACTAATTTTGAGGAGACCAGAAACCTAAGGGCAAGAAGGAGTATTGGCAACTGTTAAAAGGAAAGAAAAGTAGACCCTATCCCAGGAGCCTGCAGCAGATAAGAGAAACAAAAACCAAAACATTTGAGAGGCAGGATGAACATCTGAACTGGCCCTGGAGTTTGGAGTAGGTAGACCTCTGAGTGATGCAGAGACATAAGAGGCAGCACATTCCTCCAGGCCTGTCCCATCACAAGGCCATCCCTCTCACTCTTCATTGCCTTTTCCAAAATATTGCTGTTCTTGCCTTCCTCAGTAGTCTCTTCTTTTGAACTACAGGCTGTCCTGTAACACCATCACTTTCCCATCCTCTCCCACAGTGTGCCTGGGAGCCTTAATATCTGGTTTCCTGTCTCCTGGACTCTTGCCAGTTAATGGGGTAATTTCAACATTCATGTGGATGACTTGGCCAGTCTCATTTCCTGTTTCCAAATGGCCATCTTTATCTTTGGTAACTCATTCCTGAGGCCACACCCTGCATAGTAACAAAAGTCGTGACTATATATCGGAACTTGCCAAGTGGCAGGCACCATGCTAGTAACTTCACATCATTTTCTGTAACCCTCACAGATAATGTAAAGTCAGGCTACAGCACTCTTATGTAGAGATGGCCCAACCTCACAGAGATAATGACTAGATAGGGGCTAGGATTCTAAACCTGCTGCTCAGATTCCCAAGTCCATGCTCTCCTCTCTTTACAGCACAGCCTCAGAACACATCTAAAATGTAAACCCTGAAACTCCTGGCTTCTGACCATACACTCTTGCCTTGCTACCTCTCCCACCAAACCTCTTCCTTGGCCTCATCAAATGTCCAACCTCTCAATGCTTGTCTTTATTCCAAATGTATCAATCCTTCCTGATGCTTCTTCCTTCCATAACTGTGGCCAGAGGAAATGCTGAGAAAATCCTCAGGAGACTGTTTCTTTGGCTCAGTGCCCATGCAATGAACTCCCTCCCTTTGATCACCAGACTACTGATTAAATTAGTAAAATCCTCTAGGCCTAAAATTGTAAGCAATGCTCTAATGGTGATGTAAGCGCTGGTTTGAACTTTAAAGTGTGATAGATTCTTTGGAATCAAGTGAAGAGAAAACAGCTGATGGCAGGTGGCACATGATAAGAACCATGGCTACTCCCAGTTGGTCTCATAAAAATGAAGCCCCAAGCTTCCTCTCAGGGCTGTTTGATCCAGCAGGAGCGCATTCTGACCGTGATGTCACTGCTGGCATACACTGAAAGACATGCTGTCTCCCTCCATCTTGAAGACGGTGACTCAGCACCCTAGGGTTTCCACAAGTGGCTGGAAAAAATTCTCACTCCCTTTACCGTCCATCAACGTGCACCACTGAATTGAGTGTGACAGTAAAGTGTGCCCTCCAGTAGAGACCTCCCTTCCCTCTTCTTCAAGACTAAGGCTTGCAGAGGGGGTTGGGGAGTGAAACAAAGTATAATTCCGTAGTTTAATGTGAAAGTATGTGTACGCATGTATGTTCTTTGTCTAATGACAAAAATGCAAAAGCATATGAGATCTATATGTAACAAGTTCTGAACCCTTGGTCATCAATAATACAGAGCCTATCCGAGTCAATTGCTTCAACAACACTCTCAACATCTCCATTCTCTTGACCTCCTGCCTAGTCCTTCTGCTCACCCTTGACATTCCACAGCAACTCTGTTTTCCCCAATTCTGAATATTCTGGCACTGTTGGAAAAGAAAATCATAAAACTATGTTGATTATCTAAACTACATTTTAAAGCTCAGACCTCAGCTTTGTTCTTCATATTCCTGTATTGTGTTTCCTTATAGTAGCATTTCCAAATTTGTTCCATGTTGCTCAAGTTTCCTATCCCAATCCTAGCCCCTTGACCCTCATAAGACAACACAGCTTCCTAATTTCCAAGAGAAAAAAAAAAAAGCAGTCATCCACAGTTTCTATCCCTTTCAAGTTTTACTTCCACTTACCTTCCCCACTTCTTCTTCAAAAAGAAAGTATCCCACTTCTATCCAGGGCCAGTCAATCCATCAGCATGTTGATCCTGGCCTTCCTCTTCTAGGATGTTTCATGAACTCCAGACGTCTTTATCCAAAAAAAATCAATCACTAAAGCAAGCCCTCCCTCAGTCCTACGTACTCTTCAAACCACCACCCTATGGCTGCCCTTCCATGAGTACCCACCTGTTTTTGGTACTCATGCCCTCCACGGCCTCACCTCCCCATTCATCCCTCAATTTGTCATAATTTAGCTCCCAATCCTACTCCTATGCTGAAGATTCCCTGGCAAAAGTTAACTATTTCCTAATTGTCAAACTCAGTCTTTATTTCTCCTCCAAAGGTCTTAATCTTTCTGAAGCTACAGTATGGATGAACATGGGTAAGGTGGTACAAGGAGGATTAAGCATGGACATTGGAGTCAGTGGCCTGGTTACAGTCCTGTTTCCAACAATTACAAACTGTTTAAGTTGAATTATTTGACCTATCTGCACCTCAGTTTCCTCAGCCTTAAAATAGAAATGATGCTAATAATAGCTTCCAATGCTTAAGGCTTACTAGCTAATTGGGTAGAGAAAGATGCAATATGAGATAGTGAAAGCTGGATTGGTGGGGGCCAGTGGGAGGACAGTTAGAGTAGCAGGGATGTAATCTTAGCCTCAGAATCTTGTGTAATCACAAGATCTCTGGGTCTCATTTTTAAATAGGTTAGGTGCTGTGGCTTGAATGTTTGTGTTCCTCTGATATTTGTGTCCTCCAAGCAGGAGGATTGTTTGACCCCAGAAGTCTGACAGCCACCTTGGCAACATAGTGAGACCCCCAAAAAATTAGCCAGGCATGGTAGAATGTGCCTGCAGTCCCACCTACTCAGCAGGGTGATGTGGGAGGAAGGCTTGAGCCCAGGAGTTCAATGTAGTAGTTTGAAGTCCCTCTGAAATTCATGTTGAAACTTAATCCCCAGTGCAACAACATTAAGAGGTATAGCCTTTACAACATGATTAGGCCATAAGGGCTCTGCCTCATGGATAGGATTAGTGCCCTTATAAAAAGACTCAAGGGAGCGGTTTGGTCCCTTTGCCCCTTCCACCATGCGAGAATGCAGCAAGAAGGTTCAAGCCCTCACCAGACACCAAATTCTGCTGGTACTTTGAGCTTGGATTTTCCAGCCTCCAGAACTATGAGAAATACATTTCTATTCTTTATAAATTACCCAGTGTGTGGTATTTTATTATAGCAGCAAGAACAGATAAGACACTGGATGATCTCCAAAGTTCTTCCTGGCCATAAACACTTCTGTGACCCATTAAATAGTTTGGCAACAATTTGAGAAAATGTACAGATGAGTGCTAGGTGAGCAGCACAAGTGATCAAGGGTTCAGGGAAAGGGATGAGTGCTATGAGAAGCAAGTTTAAAGGAGGTTGGGCAGGTAAAAACATCAGTGGACCTAAAAGACAGGAAAGATTTTGATAGACGTGAAAGAGAGGAAAGAGATTTCCAGGTTTGACAAGCAAAACAACAACAAAGGCATGGAGTGATTTGAGGTGTACCAGAAAGACCTCCCTGACAAAAAGATCTTCCCTATCATTTGTCAGTAGATTCTGAATATTAACTAATGGTTTTGAAGTTATTATTTGACCACAAATAAGTTGCTATTTACAGTTGGTAAGGATGAATGTGACCTCTGTCCTGCAGCCATTTGAAGTAATTTGTAGACTGCACACAGTGGCTCATGCCTGTAATCCCAGAACTTTGGGAGACCGAGGCAGGAGAATCACTTGACCCCAGAAGTTCTAGACCAGCCTGGTCAACATAGTGAGGCCCTGTCCCTACAAAAAAGAAAAAATTAGCCAGGCATGGTGGCATGTGCCCTTTGTCCCAGCTATTCAGGAGGCTAAAATGGGAGGATGGCTTGAGCCCAGGAGTTCGATGTAGTAATGAGCTACCATTGTGCCACTGCACTCCAGCCTGGGTAGCAGAGCAAGACCCTCTCTTACTAAAAATAACCGTAATAATAATAATAATCTGTAGAAGAATGATTAATAAAAGATGTATACAAGAGTAGTAATAGTTGTTTCAACTATGGATTGTGAGTGACTTTTATTATGTTTATCTGTATTTTTCTAAAATGAATATGAATTGTTATTTGTAATGGGAAACAAAGCATGTTTTTTAAGTTTTAAATATAATTAAGGAGGTGGTGACATCTTAAGTCATTAATGATTAATAGTGGGAGGGACTAGGTGACAGGACTGGTACATAGCAGAAGAAAAAGATGCCAGAGGCACTGAGAGAGCTGTTGAAAATGGAGATAGTGAAGCAGTGATAATATTCTTTTCCTGCCTCATAAATTTGCCCATGCAACATCTTATTTGAACTTCTAAAGGCCATTTCATTCTTGTTTACCCCCAATTTTATTTCTACCACCCAAAAGGATTCAAGGATGTTATTTAAAAGATCCCTTTTTAAGTGCTGATGTACAAAGGGTAATGCAACTAAGTTAAAGGTGTGATGCCTTTTCAGTGCTACCAGTCATTCTTCATCAAAGTCCCTACTCTCAGGTCTATGGAACCCTGGAGTAGTGAGGAGAGGAAGGTTGGACAAGGTGACTCATAGTTACACGCATGATGGTGATAGTTTTTTATATACATTAAAATGTACTTTTCATTCATTCTCCACTATGAATCAGGGTCTCCTCAGTCTTTTCACCAATATGGCCTCAGAGAAAGGGAAAAAGCAACTCCTCAGGAAGGAGAATGATACAACTTAAAACTATTTTCTACCAAACAGAAGGGGAAAGAAAAGTTCATGAGTAAGATGACGTTAAAAAGATGGAGACATAAGCAGGAAAACATGGTTTCTTTGCCTTGGACCCAGATCTCAAATTGAGAGGTTTTAGGTGAAGGTTAAGGGAAAAGTCAAAAGTAGAGGATTTTTCTATTTAAAAATGTGCAAAATATCTTAATAGACATTTCTCAAAAGAAGACATACAAATGGCCAACAGCTACATGAAAAAAAAATGCTCAAAATCACATCAGAGAAATGCAAATAAAAACCTCAATAAGATATCACTTCACACCCATTAGAATGGCTTTTATCAAAAAGACAAGAGACCAGAAATGTTGGCAAGGATGTGGAGAAAAAGAAGCCCTTGTACACTGTTGGTGGAAAGGTAAATTAGCATAGCCATTATGAAAACAGTATGCAGACTCCTCGAAAAATTAAAAACAGAACCCCCATATGATCCAGCAATCCCACTACTGGGTATATATCCAAAGGAAATGAAATCAATATGTCAAAGAGATATCTGTACTCTCATGTTAACTGCGGCATTATATAGTATTTCCATTTACAGATACGATAGATACAAATAGGCTGGGTGTGGTGGCTCAGGCCTGTCATCCCAGCACTTTGGGAGACTGAGGCTGGAAGATCACTTGAGGCCAAGAGTTCAAGACCAGTCTGGGCAACTAAGTAAGACCTCAGTCTCTAAAAAAAAAGATTTGTTTTAATTAGCCAGGCATGGTGGCTAGTGTCTACAGTTCCACCTACTTGGGAGGCTGAGGAGGGAAGATCACTTGAGCCCAGAGGTTTGAGGCTGCAGTGAGCAATGATTGTGCCACTGCGCTCCAGCCTGGGCTTCCAACCTGGGCAACAGAGCAAGACCCTGTCTCTAAAACAAACCAAAAGACATAAAAAACCTCAATTGCAGGAATAATAGTAAAATGTACTTACATAATTAAAAAGTGGTGAGTTTTGAGTACTACCTTCCTTTTTAATATTGTAAGTTTATATAATTTATCTAATAATGGTTGCATATAACAACTGACTTGCAGAATTCCCCTAAACTTAACAATCAGCTCGTTAATCAAGCGTGAGCCAGTAGATCATGCTACTGCTTAAGATTTACCCCAGATCACACCCATTTACCCCAGATATCATCTTCGAGAGGCAGGTGGAAGGAAAATTGAACAACTGAGTCATTTCCTCAAAATAAATTAACTTATCATTAATGGTAAAGGTAAGTGGCTACTGCCACCTCTGCTGCCACCACTTTCAACCTTAAAGGTTCGGGAAGAAGGTGAAATCAGTTACCAAAACGTTACAGAAACTCTATTTTCTTTGCATATCTGAATTTCAATGTGTGTCAATTAGAAATTTCGTGCCAAATAATGGAATCCTTCAATGGCGGTAGCTTATGTGGCTGGAGGTTTATTGCATTCACATGTCAAACAATAAGGCTTATTACTTCATGGTCAGAAAACAGCTGCCCCAGCTCCAGGCAATACATTTGCTTTCAAGCCAAGATGAAGAGGCAAGCAGCACAGCAATTTCTATGCCCTTTTATCAAGAGCACAAAAACTTTCCCAGGAGTCTTCCTTCCCCATTCCTTTCTTCCCAGTGGACTTCTGCTGCTTAAACCTAACTGGTCAGAACTAGGTTACTCAGCCACCCCTAGCTGCAAGGAAGCTATCCTTATCCTTAAATAGTAGATACTCTAATTAGCTGAAACCAGTCAGCATCCATTGCCTGGGCTGAGTACATTGCTGCCAACACATGAACAAACTCTGGGTTCTTTTAGTGAGGAAGACATCGGTAATGGAGAATGGGCAAACTGGCAGCAGAATCTGGTGCAATTTAAGTCGATATTTCTAACCCCAATTCACACAGCAGATAAAAAGTAAAAGGACTATTTTAAATGGAAAAGAGCCAAGACTGGCATTTGCTTGCCAAAGCATGAGATGGAAATGTAGGAAGAGCCTGCAAGTGTCTCTCATATCTAAGGCAGAATGCTACCAGGATACAAACAGGGGTAGGGCCTGGATGTCTTAGCTGCTGCTGCACCTCCAGGTCCCACCAGCCATCATGTTGACTGAAAAGCCACTGTAAGAACAGGAAATGGGGTAAAGACAATGAAGTCCAATGTTAAAGAGGTATCTCTGTCCAGGAAAACAAAGGAACAATAGACTCTTACTGCTTAGTATCTTAAGAGCTTTGTGGTGCTTTCTGAGGACCACAGTACAGGCCCACTTGCTCTTCCCTTAGCACATAGCTCATGTTTCATAAAGCTAGGGCGAGCAGTAGGACTGAGAAGAAAGGTGAGAAGATTCCTCCTTCCCTGCCTCTAATGAACAAACCTTGGGACTAGCAAAGGTTAATTACTTGCCTGATCCAGGCTTATTCCTTGGAAAGGAGCTGAATGACTAGACACTTGTGAATACTGAGTCGCACAGCCCATCAGCAAATGGAGCCTGCCCTACTCTAACCAGGTACACGACCATCACTTGGCCAATGGACTAATTGTAGGAGTTAGTCTGGATTCAGAAAAAAAGCAAGTCAGAGCTGTTCAGGAGGCTACAGGGGCCGGGGTAGTGAGAATTAACACTAGACAGGACTTAAATGTTAAATTAAAAGTTCCACGTTAGCTTTTCTGAAATAAAATATAAGTCTTTTACTTGAATAAGCTGAATAAATGCAAATGATATCAGGCAGAAAAGATCTGAGATTTGTCTATCCACTGCAAAAATTACACATATGAATTGTTTATTCTTCTAGTGAAACATATCTAATGCTTTTCTCCTCTCATAATACTAACTTGTTTAAAGAACGTTTATACAATAACATCTTGAGTTCTTTGTTTTCCAGGTTTCTCAACCAAAGTTCTCTTCTTAAAGTCTTTCTGAAAAAAAAAAAAAAAAAATTGCTGCCTCTTTAAACTAGTGCTCAGGCATGAAAATGTTTAACTAATTTCATTTTCTTGATAAAGTTTATCTGTGATCAGAACTGAGTCATACCAAAAATACTTCTATAAGATTTGACCTTTTACTTAAATCCCACATCGAGATAATATACTCAAAATGGTTATCAATAAGACCTTTGTTTTTTAAAGCATAACTAAAATAAATCACTTTTTAAAAGCAGAAAACTGTTTTCAATTAAGTCCTTTACAGGCAATCAGCTTGAAAGTTATACTTGCCCTTTTATTTTTTTGTATATAAATTATGCCCAAGAGTGCCATGATAGCAGCACTATGCTAACTATGCCTTACCTTTGTATTTACTTCTTGTCAAAATAAGCTTTACAAATTAATTGGTTTTAGAGTGCTTTATGACCAATAATGACTGCATTGTACTAGTCCCAGAGTAAAAGCAATGCAAGCAGCAACTACTTTTTCTTGTTATTGAGAAACACCCAGTTTAATTAAATAAGGATAATTAATTCTTAATTTCTTCTGATGAAGAATTTTCTAGCAGTAGAACAATTTTACCCCATTCCAACAATGTCTATCATTTAGAAAAGCTTTAAAGAGACTTCCGCTTGAGTCTCTGACCCAAGCAATTCTGTAATACCTACACAGGGCTAACTACTAGGCTTGGTCTCCTGTATGTTTTAACCACCTTGCCGTTTCATCAGTGAATTCTTACCTGCTCTTCAGATGCTGGGAGCATACTAGATAAGTAGATAATTTTAAGAGTATCCATTCAAAAATAGGCATTTCATGCCTGTAATCCCAGCACTTTGGGAGGCTGAGGCAGGAGGATTGCTTAAGTCTAGGAGCTTGAAATGCCTGGACAACATAGCAAAATCATGTCTCTGGCTTTGAAAAATAAAAAGGGCATTTTTCAAGTTTCCCATTTTTCCCCATTTGCTTTCACCCTAGACCCCATCCATGTCGGTGGCTGCTTTTATTAGTGGAAGATTTTGCATTTTCCTTACAGATTTACTAAGAACATCCTAGAGGAGCAAAATTCAGAACTAAACAAGAAGCCTGAAAAGAACAAAATCCAGGAACACAATAATTATATCTATATTTTAATCTAAATTACTATATAATGAGTTTGCTGCTTCTAAAATTAGTGGTAAGGGGCAGTTTTTAAAAATTAGATCAAGGCTGGAAGAGATGTTTACCCAAAGGACCTAGAGATGAGAAGAGTCAGAGTGTGGAAAAAGCTGAGAATCTCATTAGCCCAAAGGGTGAGTACAAGGCAGGAAAGGAAAAGCAAAGCTGAACTTTGAGAAGCTGGATAGATAGGAGCAAAGAGTAGTCCAGGATAGGGTCTGGGACAACTAGGACACCCTTTGCCAGCCCCCAACCATACACAGGAAGGGGAAGAAGAGAAGAACAGTAACCAAGCTGGAAGTCTGAATTGAAGGCACAAAAAACAGCAATAAGGAGGACCATAGGCTTCAGGTAAAGCTATTCTTCCTCTCAAGTCTTTCTTTTGGACCAGTTACTGGGCCCAAGATCTCTGAGAAGTTTTGCCACAGAAGTAACATCACTACAACATGTTAGCATCCCAGTTAATTGGATTAAGAACATTAGGAGCTACATCTCCAGCCCTCTTGGATAAGCCACCTGCAAATGAAAGAGCCCCTTACCTAGAACTTGCCACCCAAAAGGTATGTCCCTGTGCTGTGGCCCAAATAGCTCCATCAACTGGACGAACCTATAACTTGTTGACAGCTTTCTCTCTCTGGTTCTCAGATGAGGAATGATAAAACAAAACCACAAGCCACCTTATTGAGGAAGGTCAGCTCCAGTGGATTTCTCTGAGACAACCCAAGTTGGATGGAGCTAATGGGAAAAAACACAGGAATTCTTTAAACTATCATTCAAGCAAAACCTCTGGCCTAACTGTTCCTTTTAAAGTAGCTAGGCCTGTTAGAGATTTTATTGAGTGGATATAAGCACTTTCTACAGAAACCTTTTTTAAAGTACATCACCTTTTCATAGAACAGAGAAAGAGCTGTCACATCATTCCCGATGCTAAGCACAGCAATATAAAGTATACACCCTATAAGTTAGATGAAGCAGAGGAAAGGGATCAAGAGATTAATATACCTCTTTGAGAAAAGCACCCAAAATAAATAATTTTATTATTATGTATTGCAATTCTCTAATGCCTTATTTTTCACTGAGCTCTAAAAACATGATCATTTCTATCAAGTAATACCCATACATATGCATGGAAATTCAATTGTAATTTACATGCTCCTATACTCTCCGTGGATGCTGTGATGGTTAATTTTATGTATCAACTTGACTGGGCCATAGGGTGCCCAGACATTTGGCCAAACACTCTTTTGAGTGTGTCTATAAGAATGTTTGTGGGTGAGATTAACATTTTAATTGGTAGAGTGAGTAAAGCAGATCACTCTCCCTAATGTATGGGGGCTTCATCCAGTCAGTTGAAGACTGAACAGAACAAAAAGGCTGAATAAGAGAGAATTCCTTCTGTCTGACTACCTTCAAGCTGGGACATCTGTCTTTTCCTGCTTTTGGACTCAAAATGAAATATCAGCTCTTCCTCAGTCTTGAGCCTACAGGGAAGTTTTAGAGTAAAACTTAAGACTCATCAGCTCTCCTGGGTCCCAGTTTGACAACTCACCCTGCAAATCTTTGGACTTTTGGGACTTGTCAAGTGCCACAATCACATGAGTCAATTCCTTATAATAAATGTATTTATATACAGAGAGAGAGAGAGAGAGATGTGTGTGTGTATGTATATATGGAGAACCTATATCTCTCCTTTTGGTTCTGTTCTGTGGAAAGCCCTGGATAATACAGATGCATCTATAAATCTACAGCAAAGCTGCGTAAAGGATAAAGATATGCTAAATCATCTTAGTCATTTTCCTCTCCCCTAGAGCCCTGTGTCCTGCTCTCATCCCACTAGGAGTAACTCAAAGAATAATTTGGGGTAGAAGGCATCCTCAGACTAGAAAGGAATGAGGCACAGCACCACCACCATGCTCAGAATTAACACCTAAATTTACTATCTTTATATATGGCCTTCTGGAAGCAAGTGGTTTTCAACAACTTTATATCTAAGGAGAGACCAAGAGGGTAAGTGAGGAGTGTGACTTTGGGCCCACTGTTTGGTAAATACTGTAACAGTAACTGTATACCTCTCCTCATAGTGACCTTACTAATTTAATGAAAGTGTGAAGGCAGATGGATCTGGTTTGCAGGGTCTCATTGAACACATCATATCAAAGTGTGAACAAGCAATATGTCTCAAGGCAAGATAAAAGAGTTTTAAATAAGCAAAACATTCCTACTAATATAAAAATTTCATTCACCAAAATTCTGGAGCAATGTGGCTTATTCTCACAAGAAAATCCACCAGAGCTAGATAGAACATGTTCCAGAGGACTGCACACACCAGGGAAGTTCAGTGTGGTGTGCAGGGCACACAGGTTGAGAGAACCACCCAGAGTGAGGACACTCTAGGCAGAGCAAGAGAGAGATTTTCACAGTTGTCATGAGTGGAAACTGGCAAGAAGGAAAGAGGTGTCAAGGAACTATTCAGGAAGCTTTCTGTATCCTTTCACTATATAAAATCCCTATGCAAAGCCTCCTAAAAATAAAACTTACAGGAAATATTTACATTATTTTTCAAAGTTTCTCAAGTTGGACTGTTGTTTCTTTGAATGTTAAACTACAAAGAGACTGAGCCCATACCAGGAGACCTGGCTTTGTCAGTTACACTGCATTAGGTAAAGTCCATCTTCAGATTACAACATCTTTCCCAATGCCCATCAACACAGACCTTTCCCATCACTGTTTAACAACCTACAATCCACTATAAACAGTGAGGTCATCATCAAGAAAAGTGAAATAATTGAGCTTTGGTATTTTCTGTTGTCTATTTCAGAAGTCTTTCCTTATTTTTATAAATCTTAGTGCCTTAGTACCTCAGCACCCATCAATTAACTCTAAAAACAAAACAAAACAAAAAGCAAATTGGGTTACGTACAACATTTTGGCTCCAGGCATAGCTATAGGTTTCCTCTGCAATGTCTCAGACCAATAGAAAGATTACATAGATCCTATATAGCAAATGTAGAGAAGGTTACAAATACCAGCTTAACCTACAATTTTATCACCTGAGAAGACTAGAAAATATTTTAGGTTAAAAAAGAAAAGGAAAGCAGACTGTAACCAGTCTGTGAATTATCTATCATAGAAGGCACTATAAAGAGGAATCAGACACTACTGTTGTATAATATCTTAAGTCGCAGTTACATTCAAAAGTCAGCACTTAGGACTAAAATTACATATCTTCAAATTTAATCCTTGAAAATCCCTAAGGAATGCACCATGTTGGTCCAATACATCCAGATTTTCCTCCAAAGCTGGAACAAATGACTATAACTTTGGTTGAGATTAGAGACCTAGATTCCATTTAGAGACATGTGGTATCACCTCTCGGCCTTTTGGCTAAGATCATGTATAGAGACTATGGCAACAAGTTGTATCAATAAATATGAGAATCATACTTGGCACAGTGAAAACATCACACTCTGAGCAGCACATGGCAACAAAAATGATAAAGGTAACAGCAGGTTCTGTTCTATCATCTTCTGCGTACTCTAGGGAAAACACTAGAATGGAAAGAAAAATTATATCATATAACTGAATTTGGTTAAGCTACACACACATTTTGGGGGGACTTGACTGTATTTTGAAGAAAAAAAGCATGGAAAAGAAGGAACATCAAAGTGGTGGACTTGACCTGAATACTCACTGTCACTCACTCTAAATCTATTTGGATGTTTAGCCTCACAGCAAATGCACCTGTCTGAAAGTCTTTAAGAAACCATTTTGTCCTTAAGAGTCTCAGAATTATCATACAGGTGGAGAAAGGAGACAGTACCTCCAGAGTTGATGTTGCCCCAGAAGAAGTTAATTTAGGAAAACATCTAAAAAAAGCCACAGTCTGTTTTCCACTGACTTAACAGATAGTTGTGGCCATATGACAGCCAGAAATGACTATGGGAACAGACACAAGCCAGGTTTTTAAAAGCTGAGAAGTTAGAAGAGAGCACTTCCCAGTTTCAGAGTCAAGAGTTCGCAATTCATCCTAACACTGCTAGAACAAGGAGATGTGACATGAGCACACTTTAAACACCTTGGTTTATAAAGTATTAGAAACCCAGCTGGGGCACTGAGCAGCCATTCTTCTAAGAAATCTCTTTGGAGCTGGGAATGGTGGCTCATGCCTGTAATTCCAGCATTTTGGGAGGCCGACGTGGGTGGATCACTTGAGGCCAGGAGTTCAAGATCAGCTTGGCCAACATGGCAAAACCCTGTCTTCACTAAAAATACAAAAATTAGCCAGGTGCAGTGGTGCATGCCTGTAGTCCCAGCTACACAGGAGGCTGAAGCAGGAGAATCACTTGAACCCAGGAGTCAGAGGTTGCAAATGAGCTGAGATGGTACCACTGTGCTAAAGTCTGAGCGACAAAGCGAGACTCTGTCTCCAAAAAAAAAAAAAAACAAGCTCTTGTCAACCTATAACCATCAGCCCTATCCAAGCATCAAGACAGGCAGAGGCAGGTGTCTACGTCTGCATTTGAGAGAAGTTGTATAGGAATCTGGTTCAGAAGCATCCTTTGCAGTTCCCTTTCTCTGTCCTCCAATTGCCATCAGCCCAGCGCAACCTTGAAATGTAATCCCCAAACTAGCCCTTGTCTTTTCCCCTGAGTTAGCAAGAAAAAGCAGAGCAACAATGGAACTGTGATAAGGAGAGGGAAGGAGATGAAGAATTAAGGTCTGAAAAGGTTAACAGAAATGGAGGCTGCATCAGAGATGGCCTAGCATGACTGCCACCCCCTGCTGCCACTCCCTGCTGTACTCACTCAACAAATACTGATTGGGTGTCTAACATGTGCACAATATTCTCTTGGCATTTCTCATGTTAGACTCTCTTAAAGGGGGATTACTTCCAGCGCTTTTTTAATTAAGGCTCACTGCCTCATCTTGGGAGTAAGCATGGGCTTTTCTTTATGGAGAGTCATGCTACTTACCGCATCTTCACACAGTCAGAGGATCCCAGCCCGGGAGGTAATGAAAAGAAGAGGAGAATTCAGCCACAGATGTAGGAGAATTGCCTCAGATATGGTCAGCTTCCCAAATCAAAGTAGGGACTGAGTTCATGGCATTTGGTGTTCCCCCTATCCATCCAAAAAAAAAAACAAAACAAAAAAACAAAAAATCTTCATCTTCCCTGCAGATCCCTGGAGGGGCATTTTTAGAAGAGAAATCTGAGAACACTTAGGGAAGCCAATGAGGCTAATTTACAGTAATACAAGAGATTTTCAGAGATCGAGGACAGCATCTATAAGATTTCAACCCAAGTTGACACACACAGCAAGGGTTGTATAGTGAGACAGATGGAGGATCCATTTCATCTTCTGTTGGAAGAAAGATGCCTGCTGTCCAAGGGATATTTCTCAAATAGCCCGTATTCTCCCTGTAGTTTAGCAAATGAAGAAAACGTTGTACCAAAGCCACCAAATTCATCTTTTCCTTGATTGAGCAAAAATGTGCCCATCTGTGACAGTGCAGATTTAGGCAGTTCGAAAACAAGATCACAGGCAAGGAAATCCAGCCATGATTTTCTGAAAGCCATCCTCAAGACTGAAGCTAGGGTCTGTCTTGGCTGTCCTTGACATTTTCTTTGTCTATCTTTCTTTTTTGTCAAAAACTGTATCTATTTTTTTAAAGTAATAGCCCCAACAAGACAATGGCCTGATGTAACTGTACCTGCATGAAGACAATGCTGAGAGCAGAAAATCAAAGAGTACCCAGACCAGGGCTCCAAGCAGAGTGTCCTGCTGAAAGCAGATGATAACACCTCTCTCCTCTCAGGTAATATTTTGTTCCAAAAACACTCCACTCAAGTAATCTGATTATTTTATTTTATTTTATTTTATTTTATTTGAGACAGGATCTTGCTCTGTTGCTCAGGCTGGAGTACAGTGGCACAATCACAGCTCACTGAAGCCTCGACTTCCCAGGCTCAAGTGATCCTCCCACCTCAGCCTCCCAAGTAGCTGGGACTACAGGTACAGGCATGCGCCATGACGCCCTGCTAATTTTTTAAATTTTTTGTAGAGACAGAGTTTTACCATGTTGCCGAGGCTGGTCTTGAACTCTTGACCTCAAGTAATCCTCCCACCTTGACCTCCCAAAGTGCTGGGATTACAGGCATGAGCCACCACACCCGGGCTTGTCTGGTTATTTATCTCATTAAATGAAGCACTAAACCATGGTAAAACCATAAAGCACAGTGCAAAATAACTTATCATTATTATTATTCCATTGCCTTGAGTCTGATTTGGAAAAATCATTTTAATAGTACAAACACTGAGAAACATAGAACTGCCATTTATCTTACTCTAACCCATAGTTTATTAGTTATATGCTTATAGCAGAGGAAAAAGTTATGTACAGACCCATTTAAGAGGCTGAAGTACAAAGTTTGAGGTGAAGGGGAAAAGGAAGGTTTGGAATAAAAGAGGACAGACTTCCAATCCCTTATATGTGGACTTCCAGGGAAGTGACAAGTGGAATATAAAAACAGGGAAAAGCTTTTATCAGTACTGGAAACTAGAGAGGGCATATCCAATGCCAAAAATGTTGAGGAATTTCTGGATGCACTACAGAGGCACAGAGGCCTGACCCCCCCTCCTACCCCCAACACACAATTCCTTCCCATACGCATATACAGTAGTCAGTGGAAGAGACCCTGATAGAAGGCCACTAGCACTTCCTTACAGGGAAGGTGGGTGCAGACCAAGGGGTGGGCAGTCACATGATATCCACCTAGGGACTTCCCTTGCAAGGGGGGCTGCATGGTCATTTAGGCAGAGGAGTAGAGTTCCTGGCAAAGATGGTCCATCTGCCCCAAGATAAAGTTGACAATGATGACAGTCTAAAACTGTTTCTTCACTCTCTCCACCCCGATTCCCACAGGTACTGGACCTCTGATGAAGTGTTGCAAATTTACATCAAATGTAAATATTGCCTGTTCTTGTCATTTGAACCTGAAGGATTTGTGCAGTTCCCCATATCAATTTCTGCTAGATCTCACCTCAACTCCTACTTCATTACAAGACAGTAAGCAATAACACAGCTTTGTCTATAAGGATGAACAAATACGGTAAAATCCTGTATAGCCTACCTGCACTAAATGACTACACATTCAACCAGTGCTCCCTGTGTCCTCAGGGAAACATACTGGCTGATACCAGGCATGCTCAGTGCTCCTGGCTCACAGCCTCCTCCCTCATAAGCCTGTAGGCTTCTACTCCCAGCAATTGCATTGTCCACTTACCAACAGGCAATTGATAGAAAAGTTGTGCCACTTGTATTTGTTATTATAGTCATATTTAATTAAATATCATGTTGTCTGATGAATGTGACAATAAAAATAGTCACTTTTTTAAAAAATAGATTGAATTATTTCAAAGAATCAATACAGATATGTCGCTAAGATAATCTGCTCTTAAATTGTATATCACAAGTGTTAATGGCAGGGAAAAATAGTAAAAATACACCAGGATTCTTTACTCATTGCATCAGTGTCTTTAAGATCTCACTCCTGTCTAAAGAAACTGAAACTAGAAATCATAGGCAATTCATAATGAATATGGTTTATGAAAGAGAGATGATACGAATAATTAGTGGACACATTTTGGAAGAAAATGCCTTGATCCTAAAGGACTGGCTAATAGAATGCACATTGGAGTTTTACTTTAAAAGGTGTGTCTATATCGTTTTTATGATTCTACACCTTAACCAGCTTCTTTAGATTAACCAAGCAACTACTGACTCTGAGCACAAGACATAAGAAGGTTACTTCCAAAAGCAAATCAACAGAGCTATTAAACGAGATTATGGTTTGGCTGGGCATAGTGGCTCACGCCTGTAATCCCAGCATTTTGGGAGGCCAAGGCGAGTAGATCACTTGAGGTCAGGAGTTCCAGACAAGCCTGGCCAACATGATGAAACCCCGTTTCTACTAAAAATACAAAAAGTAGTTGGGTGTGGTGGCACGTGCCTGTAATGTCAGCTTCTCAGGAGGCTGAGGCACTAGAATTGCTTAAACCTGGGAGGCAGAAGTTGTAATGAGCCCAGATTGTGTGACTGCACTCCAGGCTAGGCAACAAAGCAAGACTCCATCTCAAAAAAAGATATTATGGTTCAAACAGAGAGGATAGACCTGAAAAAAAAATAGTAGAAAATGCTTCCCTTTGATTTCCTACAAGGGAGAGAAGAAATTTTAAAATGTTTAGAAACTAATTTGCCAAGTGATCAGCTTCTTACTGACTAACTCAATGAATGACTGATTCACTGAGCAATCATTTGGCAAATACTTTACACAGGGTCTAGAGAAAGGTATCATAATCATTGCACTAGGGCACAGGAAAGTGCAGAAGCAGAAGCAATAGGGACAGGGGCAAAAGTAATTAAGACAAAAAACAGTGCTTTAAAAAATAAACAAACAGAAAACAGTTGACTGTCCCATAGAAAATGTTGAACATTCTCAAAGTTCTCAGAGTCTAGAATGTGAAAAACAGGCAAAGTTCATATTAAACAGCAGTTGGCCAATGCAGGCCCAGGAGGAGAACTGCAGTGACAAAAGGGACAAAGTAAAAAATATAAACCTCAATTTTTCAGCAAAATCATTATTTGGTCAAGTGATTTTTGCAGAATTAGCTTTGGTGAGCTGGTCATTTACCAAATGGTTTTTGGTATATTCATGTTGGGTGAAGTAACCAGCTTCCAAGGTAAAAAGGAGAGTCTTCCGACTTGAGCGAAGGAATCGCTTAACTCCAAAGTCAGTTCCATGGGGTAAGGGACAATATCTATTTGGTTTATTCAGCACTTACCCCAAGGCCTAACACATACCAGACACTCAAAAACTATGTTTCATGAATAAATGTTGAAGACTAATAATGAACAAAAAGTTTTTATACATAGGTCAGGGCCCAGAGAGGCAAGAGCCTTGAGTGTTAGGCTACGCATGCTGCGACTGATCCTATCTGTAAAAAGAAGCTCATTGAAGGCTTCTGAGCAGCAAAGTAACATGATTGAAAGAAGTGGCAGGATTAACCTGTTTTTAATGAGCAGAATACACAAGAGAAGAAACTGCAACCCAAATGTCTCTCAGTGGATGAATTAATAAACAAAATGTAGCACAGACATAAAATGGAATATTATTCAGCCTTAAAAAGGAATGAAATTCTGACACATGCTATAGCATAGATGAACTTTGAGGACATTATGCAAAGTGAAACAAGCCAGCCACAAAAGGACTTATATTGTATACTTCTAGTTATATGAGGTACTTTGAGTAGTTAAATTCATAGAGACAGAAAGTAGAATAGTGGCTGCCAGAAGCTGGGAGGAGGGGAAATGGGTAGTTAGTGTTTCATGGGTACAGAGTTTCTGTTTAGAAAGATGAAACATTCCTCGAGATGGATGATGGTGATGGTTATACAACAATGGGAATATACTTAGTGCCACTGAACTGTGCATTTCAAATGGTTAAAATGGTCAATTTTATGTTATGTATATTCTACTACAACACAAATAATCTGGAAGTCAAAGAGAACACGGCTAGATTGAAAAATTGCATTTTTCCATATGACCAGAGCAAACAATTTTAAGGGTACAAGGGTTGAGTTAGAATGATTATCAGATAGCAAGTCATGCAGGGCCCTAGCAACTCTGATTAAGTGTGTGGACTTGGTACTGATATTTGAATAATTCTAACTAAAATGTTCCTACTCATTAATAGGGGGAAAAAGAGAAGAAAACGCTAATAAGATGATTCAAGAAGCTATGTCATTCATGCATGGTCTAATCCAGAGTCTTGGTAATAGAAATGGAAAGGAAGAAAAGAATGGATATCATAGGCATCACAAAGGAAGTATAGATACTATTTTGATTGATTGGATTGGGGAAGGGGTTGAGAACAAGGAAATATCGAAGTTTTTCACCTGGGGAACTGGAAAATAATGGTAACATTAAAAGAAAGGGTATGGCCTTAAAGGAAGAGGTGGTTTATAGGTAAAAGCAATGATTTCCCGATTTGACATGTTACATTGGAGGTGACAATGGAAAATCAAAACAGAGAAGTCTAGTAAGCAGCTGGAGATGTAAGAAAATGATGAACAAAGTACAACTAGTTCAAACTACCAAAGGTAGGCTGAGGACAGGCCCCTTACTATATGGCAGCTGGTAAATTAATAATATCCTTCCAATATGGTGGTGAACAAACTGTCTCCATTGAAAATGATTGACTACTAACACAGAAAGTTGTTGAAAAGGTAATAAAATAACACTATGTACGTCCTTCTGCCTAAAATTAGGCCCAGTTTTATTTAGATGAAGTACAATGTCCTCTATATCTCATGGACAATGTCCTGGAATCACATCACTTACTGAAATACTTTTTGAAATATATCTCATTGGATGGACAAGTGGAATCAAAAGAGAAAACTTCAGAATCTATGCTATCAATTTTTCAAGCCAGGTTTCTCAATCTGGTTTTCTGAAATATTCAACCTAAAGTTGCCTAGTCTAGTATCAATATGCATTCATTCTAACAATATAATGTACAAAGGACTGTAAATACCCTATTCTTTGGTGATACTGTCATTCAACAAACATGTACTAAGAGCTCACTACAGATCCAGAGGCAGAATTTAGAGTGCCAGGAATGCAAAGAGGAATGCCACATATCCCTTGCCTTAGAAAACCTCACAGTCTAGAGGGGAAAAGAGGATGAATGAAGCACTGACCCTGACCAAGCACGGTTAGAACCTGATCCAGGTTCCTGGAAAAGTCTCCTAATACAAATGCTCACTTATAATGTTTACCTTAGTTTTTAGAAGATTTGATCATATTAGTCAGCTGATTATAGCAAACCGTTTTTTTGTTTTGTTTCGTTTTGTCATTTTGTTTTGTTTTGAGATGGAGTCTCGCTCTGTCGCCCAGGCTGGAGTTCAGTGGCGTGATCTCGGCTCACTGCAACCTCCGCCTCCCGGGTTCAAGCGATTCTCCTGTCTCAATCTCCCAAGTAGCTGGGACTACAGGCATGCACCACCACCCCCAGCTAATTTTTGTATTTTTAGTAGAGACGGGCTTTCACCATGTTGGCCAGGATGGTCTCCATCTCTTGACCTCGTGATCTTCCCACCTCGGCCTCCAAAAGTGCTGGGATTACAGGCATGAGCCACCGCACCCAGCCGATTATAGCAAACTGTTAAATCCCATTGTCACATCCTTGGATACATATGCAATATGTAATTATTATAATTATTACTTTAGATTATAGAGAGAGATAGGCAGTTAGCAAGAAAGGAAGGAATGAGCTATCAAGTTTACCAAATAATTTTGAAGTTCATCTCTACCTGAATTTGTAAAACTTACTCTTTGATTAACCCACAATCAAAAACACTACTCAGTCCCTCAGCTTCTGCAACTTTTACTGTCTATGCTCTTCAATCCAGCATGTAAAAAAGAAAGATTGATTCATTCAATGAACTAATTATTTCATTAATGTATCCTTCTCGGATATTATGTCAGCTCCTCAAGGATAAGAATCACATTTTACTTTTCTTTTGAGACTCCTATGAGCCTAGAATGGTTCTTTTTTTTTTTTTTTTTTTTTTTTTTTGAGATGGAGTCTTGTTCTGTCACCCAGGCTGGAGTGCAGTGGCTGGATCTCAGCTCACTGCAAGCTCTGCCTCCCGGGTTTAAGCCATTCTCCTGCCTCAGTCTCCCCAGTAGCTGGGACTACAGGCACCCGCCACCTCGCCCGGCTAGTTTTTTGTATTTTTCTTTAGTAGAGACGGGGTTTCACCGTGTTAGCCAGGATGGTCTCGATCTCCTGACCTCGTGATCCACCCATCTCGGCCTCCCAAAGTGCTGGGATTACAGGCTTGAGCCACCATGCCCGGCTAGAATGGTTCTTATAAATATTTGCTTAATCTAATTAAAATAAATTATGTGCTTTAAAATCCTGTGTCAGTTACATCATACAGTAGAACACTGCCAAATCAGTAATTAAACATGCCATCTTTGCTTAGTGCCAAATGATTTTTTCATTTTTTGTTGTTTTTTAATATCCAAAGTGTTACTTTTCTTTCTCACAGCTAGTTCCTACAACTCTGGAATTTACACTATTTTCATATTTCCATAATGACACCTGCTGGTAGGAGAAGAATGGATGAACTGCAGGAATTTTATTCAACTGGTTATAACCAGCCATTGTCCAGTCTGAAACAACTAATGTTCCTGAATATACAAAGAGTAAATCTCAATGACTCCAAATACCCAAGTACTAAAAATTTGAAAGAATAAGACAAGTGCTATTTCAGTACTATTTTCCAACCAGAATTAAAATTTATTCCTATAATCTCTGTTCAAAACAAAATTGCTGCAATTAAGTCTAGTTACTAACAAAGGCCTCAAAATTATCAGTTCAATTCTGTTAAATATTTTACTCCATTTGTAAATTGGCATTTAAATATGACTACTTAAGAGATTATCATTATAAGGAATAAGTTCTAGTATTTGATACTACAGTAGGAAAATTATAGTTAATGATAATCTATTGTATATTTCAAAACAACTAGAAGAGAAGAATTGCAGTGTTCCCAACACAAAGAAAAAATAAATGTTTGAGGTGACAGATACCCCAATTACCCTGATCTGATCATTACACAGGTTATACACATATCAAAATATCACATGTACCCCAAAAACACAACTATTAAAAATGAATAAGAAAATTTTAAAAGAGATTATCATTCTCTGAAACTTTTTCTGTTCTTTTATATAATTAATTACAGGATCAAGGTTTAAGCAGACCAGAAGACAATGGATGGGACATTTGCTTCAGTGGGAATAGCATATCATCTTGCCCTTGGGGAGCAAGTGAGGAGAAGCAGCAAGGCCAGCCACTCTGGAAACACTGCTGGATGCTGACTATGCCAGGTCTCCTGCAATACCCAGATAAGAGATGTGGCTGCTGGGTTCATCTGTCCTACACTGCAAGCTTCAAGAGGAATATGATGAGGCCGGGTACAGTGGCTCACAACTGTAATCCCAGCACTTTGGGAGGCAGGAGGATTGCTTGAGTCCAGGAGTTCAAGATCAGCCTAGGCAACGTAGTCAGACCCCATCTCTACAAAAATATAAAACTGAAAAATTAGCCAGGTGGTGGTGCACAGCTGTAGTCCCAGCTACTCAGGAGGTACTGAGGTGGGAAGATCAGCTGAGCCCAGGAGGTCAAGGATAAGGCTGCAGTGAGCCATGATCCACCACTGCACTCCTGCTTGGGTGACAGAGTGAGACACTGTCCCAAAGGAAAAAAAAAAAAGAGAGACAGGATTATGCATCCTCACTGCTAGCACACTACCTGACACCTGACACAGAGTGTGCACCAATGAGTATTTTTAAACAAAGCGTGTGTGTAGGTAGGGGCAGTTGGGGGGAAGGGTGTCAACAGATTTGATCCTGGGTAGACCTCGCCCAGATGCCAAAATGTTCACCAGATTAGGTGTTTTCATTCTGACAATACCTGAGTAAGCTTATTTGACACAATAATTTAGAAAGCAGGCAAATTATCCAGATGGCCCCCAAATAAAATATGGATAATCTAAATGCACATTGGTTTTGTATACAGTTAATAGGTAAATATATAACTCACCATGACACATATTACACAGACTTTTTCTTATTTCACTCACAATCCCTCTTCTGATGAGAAATCAGTCATGTGTGCTGGTGACAAGGGTCTTCAAACAACGTTTCTTCCTAACTGCCTGCAGGATAAAGTCCAGACAAGCACTCACTCAGCTGACAGTTGGCTTCTGGCTGTTTTGTCTTTGCAAGTATGCTAACTTCTCAGACTTCCCTGGACTTGCTTTGGTTTGACTTCTTTCACTCGGAGGAATCGTTTGTGAGCAAAGTGTGAAGCAGACTGCTTCTTATTCCCCATTTCAAAATGGCTCCTCGGCCGGGCACGGTGGCTCAAGCCTGTAATCCCAGCACTTTGGGAGGCCGAGACGGGCGGATCACGAGGTCAGGAAATCGAGACCATCCTGGCTAACA
>NW_012111031.1:2054586-2056582 GCF_000951035.1 Colobus angolensis palliatus
TTTTTTCTTTTTTTGAGACGGGGTCTCACTCCATCACCCAGGCTGGAGTGCAGTGGCACGATCTCAGCTCACTGCAACTTCTGCCCCCTGGGTTCACGTGATTCTCCTGCCTCAGCCTCCCAAGTAGCTGGGATTACAGGCACCTGCCATCATGCCCCAGCTAATTTTTGTATTTTTAGTAGAGACGGGATTTCACCGTTTTGGCCAGGCTGGTCTCGAACTCTTCATGTCAGGTGATCCGTCCGCCTCGGCCTCCCAAAGTGCTGAGACTAAAGGCATGAGCCACCGCGCCCGGTCAAAAGATGCAGTTTTGTTTCAAAAAGGAAAATCCTTTTTTTTTTACTTCTACTGAATGTAGATTGTAAATCAATTCAATAAATACTACAAACACTATGTACTAGCCATGGTAGGCACTGAAAAAAGTAGTCTTGGGTCTTGTCCTTAAAGAAAATAGTTCATAGTCCAGTATCATAGGCATTCACCTAGTCTGCTATGATGACTAAATCATACCCTGACAGCAAGTCAGTATTTAACTAACCTGGGGTTCCCGTCCCATCCCCACCTCACAGAGGTTATCGTTGGTGCATATAGCCAAGGCACACATATCGGAAAGAATGTGCTGTTCCAGGGTCATTAGGACACCCATGAATGCCAATCCTAGTTCCCAGACTTCTACATTTTAAGGGAATCCAGCACCTGGCCCAGGGCTTTGTTCATCAATATTTTTGATTGAAGAATGCAGCTGTGTCAAAAAACTGCAGTGATTCAGAATAATGTAATCATGCCAAATGAGTGTGTTTGTGTGTGTGTGTGTGTGTGGTGGCAGATACACTAAATTGGAGTACTTTCAGCCCAATATTCTACACAGCTGATGAAGGCACTGCATACTTTGCTTTACATCTAGAGAAAACACCACTGTGATTCATTTTGTCTCGGGTTTATTAAAGACAAGAATCCCAGGGGAAACCCCAATTCTCTACCTACTATCCTCATGTCAAAATTCATTTTGAAAGGACAACACATTTCCTCACCTGGGTCCCTGACCTAAGAGGAATCTGTAAACCATCAGAGAGAGCTCAAGTAAAAAAAGGAAATTATATTTATTGAGTGCTTATCACATGCCAAGAACTACACTGAGGGTTCCTTTAAGTGGCAACAATTCTGTGATGGATCACCATCCAAACTTGACAGCTGAGGAAACCAAAATTCACAGAGGCTAAGAAATATGCTGAAGTTACATAGCTCCTAGTAGCAGAATCAAGGCTTCTTCTTCCACTACAGCGTGTCGCTTCCTCATCTCACAGGTACTGTCAGACTACTATGAATATGTCCACAATATGAAGCAGGGCAAGTCCAGGCTTTACAAAACCTAAAGTGTATACAAATTTTGTGTCCCTCTTTAAGAAAAAAATACATAAAATTAGATATAAAAACTGAACATTTATTGAGAATGAGTACAGAAATCACACAACTCACAAACTTTTTAACTCTAGCAAATACCACAAATATTTTCCTTCAATTTACACTTATGGCTTCCTTTTTTTTTTTTTTTCTCAATCTCTTTTTTCTTTCTTTCTTTCTTTTTTATTATTATACTTTAAGTTCTAGGGTACATGTGCACAACATGCAGGTTTGTTACATAGGTATACGTGTGCCATGTTGGTTTGCTGCACCCATCAACTCATCATTTACATTAGGTATTTCTCCTAAGGCTATCCTTCCTCCAGCCCCCCACCCCCTGACAGGCCCCGGTGTGTGATGTTCCCTGCCCTGTGTCCAAGCATTCTCATTCTTCAATTTCCACCTATGAGTGAGAATATGCAGTGTTTGGTTTTCTGTCTTTGTGACAGTTTGCTGAGAATGATGGTTTCCAGCTTCATCCATGTCCCTACAAAGGACATGAACTCATTCTTTTAATGACTGGATAGTATTCCATGGTGTATATGTGCCACATTTTCTTAATCCAGTCTATCATTGATGGACATTTGAGTTGGTT
>NW_012111031.1:2057697-2097104 GCF_000951035.1 Colobus angolensis palliatus
GTACCAGTACCATGCTGTTTTGGTGACTATAGCCTTGTAGTATAGTTTGAAGTCAGATGGCGTGATGCTCCAGCTTTGTTCTTTTTGCTTAGGATGGTCTTGGCAATGTGGGCTCTTTTTTGGTTCCATATGAACTTTAAAGTAGTTTTTTTCCAATTCTGTGAAGAAAGTCACTGGTAGCTTGATGCGGATGGCATTGAATCTATAAATTACCTTGGGCAGTATGGCCATTTTCACGATATCAGTTCTTCCTATCAATGAGCATGGAATGTTCTTGCATTTGTTTGTGTCCTCTTTTATTTCGTTAAGCAGTGATTTGCAGTTCTCCTTGAAGAGGTCCTTCACATCCCTTGTAAGTTGGATTCTTAGGTATTTTATTCTCTTTGTAGCAATTGTTACACTATGGCTTTCAACAGGAATATGTCCTGTCATACCTGAATTCTGTTTGTGTTTTCCTTTTTCTTTTTCTTTTTCTTTTTCTTGTTCTTTTTTTTTTCTTTTTTTTTTTGAGACGGGGTCTTACTCTTGCCGAGGCTGGAGTGCAGTGGCCGGTTCTCAGCTCACTGCAAGCTCCGCCTCCCAGGTTCACGCCATTCTCCTGCCTCGGCCTCCTGAGTAGCTGGGACTACAGGCGCCCGCCACCACGCCCGGCTAGTTTTTTGTATGCGGTGGCTCAAGCCTGTAATCCCAGCACTTTGGGAGGCCGAGACGGGCGGATCATGAGGTCAGGAGATCGAGACCATCCTGGTTAACACGGTGAAACCCCGTCTCTACTAAAAAATAAAAAAATAAAAAAACTAGCCGGGCGCGGTGGCTCAAGCCTGTAATCCCAGCACTTTGGGAGGCCGAGACGGGCGGATCATGAGGTCAGGAGATCGAGACCATCCTGGTTAACACGGTGAAACCCCGTCTCTACTGAATTTTGATATGAACAGTAATTCTGAAAAAAAAGTACACAATTAACCTGAAATTAAGGCATATATGAGAACAGTTAAAACATTCCTACACTGCACTGAACCACATAATGGGATCATTGAATTCCTCTTATACTATATACCATGACTTATTGATGAAAATGTGTGACAGTTTGTCATGGAATGCTTGTTTCTCAGAGCATGTCTCTTGCTTTAGTGGCAATTTTGCACGCCCTTTCCTCTGGAACCATCAGGCTATCTCAGGACAAGATGCAACAGATACAATAAGATAAATATATGAGATCCAGAATAGAAGGCAAAAATCATGTGTCTTCTCATGCAGACATTCTTGCTCCATGCATTCAGGCTCGTGGCCCTACAAACACAGGGGTTCTGATAAAATCAATTCCACACTATTCTCACAAAAAAGAAAATTAAAAGTACACACACACACACACACGGTGAGTTTATAATTGTATACTCAGCATCACTGCACATATTCCAAACAGGAGAGAATATATTTCTCTGGCATCAATTCTTCTGCTCACAATTTTATGTCTACAGAGGTAAGAATTTCCTACATTTGAGCTTCTCAAACCTTGTTTCCAGCCTCAGTTTTCTCCACTACCCCATATTTCCAGGATGAGTGCCATAGGACTGGCTCCTAGCCTTAGGACCTCTGGCCTTAACCTTTGTTCCCCATCCATGCTGGTGAGCTGTCCAGTGGGTTGTAGGAATATTCCTACAAGCCATTCCTCACCCAGATGACTATGAAAGGGACTGCGAACTACATTAAAATATCACACTAAAATACATGTATCCCCAATTCAACTTCCTCTAGCCAGATCCAAAACGTGCCCATCACTTAGATACCATCTGACGGGAGGAGAATGATGATGCTGAGGAAGTCAGAATGGAAAAAGAAAGTGGTCTTCAGTGACTGCACTTAACACATCTTGGTTTTGCAAAAATTTAGAAAGACGCATGACCACGTGAACATACTGCTAGCCTTCATTATATTGCCCGAGACTGACTGCTGGTATGTAGTAGATCACCTTATAGGAAAATAGAGTTGGAAGACAAATAATTCAAGGGCTGAGAGGACATTTGATGGGTCATTTAATAGGGTCTCTATATATTAAAGACTTGGTTCAAAGCAGACACTGTGTAAGAGAAGAAAAGTAAAGGTCTTCTTAAAGAGTAAATGTCGTTCTTAAAGAGTAAAAGTAAATGTTAAAGGGTTAAAATTGGCCAGATGTGGTGGCTCACGCCTGTAATCCTAGCACTTTGGGAGGCCAAGGTGGGTGGATCACCTGAGGTTAGGAGTTCAAGACCAGCCTAGCCAACATGGCAAAACCCCGTCTCTACCAACAATACAAAAATTAGCCAGGTGTGGTGATAGGCACCTATAATCCCAGCTACTTGGGAGGCTGAGGCAGGAGAATTGCTTGAACCCAAGGGGCAGAGATTGCAGTGAGCTGAGATAACCCCACTTCACTCCAGTCTGGGGGAAACAGCGTAACTCTGCCTCAAAAAAAAAAAAAAAAAAGAGTTAAAATGACCTATGTCTCAATGATTTTAACAAACTACAGTCAACCAACTGAGAATCTCCTACAAATGTCACCTCTACAATCCACTCTAAAAGAACTTCGGAAACTAACAGAGCACAGTTCAATAATTAAGATCAGCCTCTTGGCCTTTTTTTCCCCTCATGTTGGTAGTTTCCTATCTTGCACACATGCTTATAAAGGGGCACTTTGTAGAGAAGCTAGCAATACTATTGTCCCATGTATTATTTTTAAGAGCCTAATATAGACCGCAAGGTTATTGTTGTCTGTCCATCCCCCCTTTGTCAGCTCATCAAAGCTTAAATGTCTAGTTTCAGGAAAGGCAAAGTGGTTTTCATCAAGGACTGAAAAAATAAATATGATCCCTCACAAAAAGACAGTGTGAGGTCCCCGTATTCTATTGGATATAGCCTGTAGAGTTGATCCTTCAAAGGAAAATATCCATTAATTTTATCTCCAAAGGACACAAGAATTGACCCTACAGGATTTTCAGCCTCATTTACATGCCTTATACAAACAACTGCCTCTTTTCCCTCCTGTTGCTACCTGAACTGGGTAGGATGGGCCGGGAGCTTAAGAATGCCTCTCTGTCCAGATCCAGATACACTGCAAACAAATCCTACAATCTTGCAACCCAAGAAAGAATCTCTCTCCTAATACCTAAACATAAATGTACAACACAAGTTTTTCTAACATCTGTGAAGTTGAAAACAAACAAAAAATACTTGCCATGCTTGCTTAGGACTGTAAACCAAAATCACATCACAAATTATCTTGCCATACGCTGGTTTACCAAAACAGGAAACTAACAAAATTTAGTTCCTGGCTACTATGTGCCAGGAACTTTCATACATGATTCATGAATATCCTTTTGAGGTAAATACTATTATCTATATCTTAAAGATAAGGAAACTGAAGCTCAGAGAGATGAAGACATTTTCCCCAAAATCTTGCAGCTGTGAAGAGGCAGGGGTGGTATTCAAACAGAAGACATGACAGCTTTTGAAGTAGTACCTACAGCATAAGGTGGGAAGCCCATGGACTTTGGGTTTACCTCATGGCTTGTACACAACAGCAGTGTGATCTGAGACAGATGGCTGGGCCCCTTTTCTCATCCTAAGACAAAGATAAGAGTAACACTCACCTCAGAGGTATTGCAACAGCTGAATGAGTCGTGGATGTAAAAGGCTAGCAATTAAAAGATGTTCAAGAATTTGCATTATTTTCCCTTCCTCTCAAGCTCCTTGGAAGCAGAGGCCACAGCTTTTTTTTTTTTTTTTCCCACACACCCAGCCCTTAGCAAATATCTGTGGAAATAAACTCTGCCATGTCCAGTGCTGGTGACAGCTGACGTGGTGTTTTCAAAGCAATGCTGGCAACATTATACCAGCAACATTAAAATTCTCATTTCAACAGATTGCTTGCGTGAAATATCCCATATGACAATGCAAACAGAGTAGGAAATAGGTGGGAAAATAATTTTTAAATGTATTAAACCATCAGTTCCAGTATCTCTTTTATTAAGAAAGAAAGAAAGAAAGAAAGAAAGAAAGAAAGAAAGAAAGAAAGAAAGACAAGAAAGAAAGAAAGGAAAAGAAAAGAAAAGAAAAGAAAAGAAAAGAAAAGAAAAGAAAAGAAAAGAAAAGAAAGAAAAGAAAAGAAAAGAAAAATTTAAGCCAGTGGAACAGTAATTAAGTTACCAAACATTTCAAGCAGCTTCAGGACTCTGCAAGAGGCATGAATGGCTAGTGGGCCAGGATTACATCTGACCCTGTAAGGTGGTCCAATGGGGCCAGGCTTCTAGGCTTCCAGGCCAGTACTAGCACATTAACCCAAGCATCAAAATGCTAGAGCCAGCCCCCAGCTTTAAATGAAGGCAACACTAATATAAGAAATAGGGTTCAGCTTACACATGTATGTTTTGGCAAGAATTGGTACACTTCTCTTCATTTCTACTTCAACCATCCTAGTCTAAGCCACCATTAATTATCTCTAGCCTAGAATTCTGCAATAGCTTCTCTAACTGATCTCCTGCTCCTGCCCTTGACCTCTATCATCCATTCTCACACTGCAGCCAGAGACAGACTGTAAAAACACAAATCGGACCATGTCAGTCCCCTGGCCTCCCACAGTTCTTAGAATCAAAACCAAATTCTTCATTATGGTCTGGAAGGCCTAACAGAATCTGGCCTCTGCTTATCTCTTTATTCAGGGAATAAATGAGCAAATGAACGCATGAGTGTGATAGAGCAAAGCCCCACCTATCTTGGATGAAGCCCAGAATGTCTTGCATAAGAGGGGTGACTGCTACTACTGTCATTTAACCTTTTTGGAATGTCTTGAGCACACTGGGCTGTGTACAAAACACAAAGATAATTCAATCTCTACATTTCAAGAGCTATATTCCAAGAGGTAGTTTTCCAAACATGGAAAGAAGAGAAGAGTCTTGCTTGGCAACACTTATTTCATTCTCTTTTTACTTCTTCAGACTTAGACAGTGGTGTGCAGAGAGCCATGAACAGCTGTAAGAAAAAAAAAAACTAGGAATACTAGGAAAAAGCAGATGTATGACTAGGAGGAAAGGGGACAGAGAAATCAGTAAAAAGATAAGGAATGGGGCATGGGGGTCAGAGAAGGGAAGAAGCAATGAGGAGGAAAGGGAGAATCTATATATGGCTTTCTGTCTTCTGTGACAGCCGTTTGACTGGGACTCATGAAAAAAAAAAAAACAGAAATTAAGGTAAGCTTTTGGGTCTTGGAAGACCTATGACTATCTAGGAATGGAATTTAGTAGCTAGAAGAGTACATACGTACACTTGACTCTCTGAATGGATGAATGAACAGAAGGCAAGAGTTATGGTTGGAAAATATTCCACCATGACTGCTTTCATTCACCTCCATTTCTGAAAATAATTTTCCTGTCAGTCCTCAAGTTTCTTAGACACTGACTCTACATGAACAACATTGCATAAGGAAGTAAGAGATGAGTAAGCCTCCTTCCATTCTCCCTATCCCCCTTCTTCACAGAGTTTTGGAGTCATCCACCAATAAAGTAAGAGCAGCAGGCTACAGGTATTTTAACTCTTTAAATAACCCTGCTGTTCCTTCCTTTTTCTAAACTTCTAAAGCATTTATGTGTCATATACTGTCTTTTCTCATTAGTTAACTGGTTCAAGTACCTTATGCCTCTTAATAAATTATAAGTTCCTTGAGGGTAGAAACCATGTATTCTTCCTTTCATTTGCATCCCCCACAGTGCTCAGCACAGGATCAGAAACACCAAAAACATTCAAGAAACATTGACTGCTCAAGATGATCAAGAACTTTATGGGATTGCCAATTTATTTATTTTCATTTTTAAAATTTGTCTTTATTGCCCCTCCCAAAAAATCCTTGCTCAAGGATACGAAAATTTGTATCTTGACATTAGGGAAGAAACTGAGAAAGAATCACAGTTAAAATGTCAACAATAAATTCATAAATGGATGCACTCTACTTCCTCACCTGAATAGCTGGTCTACCATACCAAAAAACATCCTGATACCTCATGATGTAAACAGTACTAATAATAGTTCATCCTGTTGCCATGTAAACACTGAGGAGCTAGCCCATCAATAAATGTGCTGGAAATACTGATCCCGTTCTAAAAATATCACTTCCTTTTCTCTTCAAGAAGCAATTTTCCAGGTTAATACAAATATGCAAGGAGAAGTGCTGAAGTTCATCAGGGCCGCCTGGAACTCTTGTAGATCCATTAGCTGGATATCCCAAGTTCTTCTCACACTGTGAGAAATGGACTGAGCTGTCACTGCCATTGCAGACTTACTAAACCCTCCAAAAATGCAGCAGAGTCTAAAGTCGTGATGACCACTCCTTCCTGGATCCATGGCACAAATCATGAAATGAGGGAATTCTTTCCCTTGAGTCTGAACTTGGCCTGAGAACTTCTCTTGAACCCCTAAGCACCCTCAAGCAGCCTCGATCAAACAGAATAAAGACTTCACAGGAAGTCTTTTCCCCATACCTGAGCTAAGGCCTTCTGATCTCCCATATAGAGCTACCGTGAAGACCAAACTCCAAATTAGGCTGTGAAATGACCTATATTTGTCTTCAGTGACCCTTAAGCTCTCTTAACAAGAGTTATCACCCTTGTTTCTAAACTGCCAAAGTTTCATGCTGTATGTCTTCCCCTGGCCTACCACTCATGAATGTTCTCAGGATCTTTCTTCCTCCAACCTGGTTCTCTGTTAAGACCCTTCTTTCTTAGTTCCAAAGACAACTGCTCATTTAGCCTGGCAAACTCACCGAATGTGCAAATGCTCCACAGGAACATATTTGCATTTATGAAAGTCCCTTCCGGAAACAATGGCCAGAATGACACCAATGGGGGAATTTCAGACCTTAATGTGAATTGGCTAGAGGAGAAATTTGGGGACCTAAAAGAGAAACTGCTCTCAGTCATACCTCCTTACTTTTCTCTCAACTGTTTTTCAACCAGTCACTGACCTGGGTCTTTTCTAGATCCATTTCAGCAAGCCTACTTAACCACCATATAAGAACATAACCCGTAAAACACCCTCAAATTCCTAAGAGAAGCTAAGGTAGCTGAAAAAAGAAGTACCTGATTTCCATGGGCACGTCTAGAAAAGTTTGTTCCCTTCACCCAAAAAAAAATCTTGCCTCTGCAAGCATTAGCCTGGTACCTTCCAGAAGCTGAATAAATTAACTTTCCAATACCACTTAAGGTAAATGGCTTAATGTTTTCACCAGATCCGACCAGGCCCCAACAACAAGGAGTGGGTGGGGATGAGCGTGTATTTTCATTTATTTCATGAGCCCTATTCTCTGTGGACTTGTTGTTTCTGAAACTACATACAAAAAAAAAAAAGCTTTAACTGCATGAGTAATTTTTGTTTTGTGGTACATTATTATTCACTTTCAATAATGTAACTCAAAAATGACTTATAGGATTACAAGAATATAGTATAAAATTTCTAATACAATTCAATGACCATTAAGCAAAAACATGATCACCATTGACTGAAGTTATCCTGTACAATGGCAGGAAACTGTCAAGCACAATTATATGAAAATGCAAGAGAACAGTTTAGACAAGCTCCTCACCAAGACTTTCCATTGCTCGTACAATAGAGGAGGCTTAAGATCAAAACTATAATATTAAATCAGTTTTATGATTATAAAATATGCTTTTCAAGTTAGTTCAATGTAGCATTGTCTGTCCTAGTACATATATTAGGGTAACATTACAATGTATTTCTAAGAGGCAAATCACAGAAACCACTTGCCAATCAAAATGTGTACACTCCAGGTGAAGCTAGACAAAAATCTTGATACAAATTTTCTCCAGAAGAATGATTTAGGAATGCAAAATACTCTAGACACACCACCCATCCACAGTTGGTTGGTCTTGTTTTATCAGATGCAATCCATTTCCTTAGACACTTGTTCAATTGAGGTTTTGTAAAACTATTAGATTAACATTAGGCATATAGTAAGTGCACAAAGAAATGTTTAATGAAAGAATGAATGAGTGAATTGTTGGATAGACTAAGTATCTTCAATAAATGCAGAAAATGCCAATGTAGAACAATATTATACTTTCTTCAAAAATGCTATTCTACTCTGCTTGTTAATTATCTCCTTAAGATAATTTCACTTTTTTTAATGTTTTAAGGTATTTGTTTTACTAGAAATGAATTAAATGTTAGTTAAGAATCTGCACATCTAATCCATTTAGATATAGCATGTATTTTTCTTCCTAGCTCATACATTTCATAAAATGCAAAAATTGTATAACCCTGCTAGCATAAGTCATTAGCAGACAAAAATAAAAACTCATGAGCTCTGTGTTTTATTTTATCTCACATTCTACTTCATAGTCCAACCAAGTTTCATAATGAAAATTTTTCTCAGCCGACACCTCAAAAGCTTTATTTTTCAAATACAATTGATTTGACCAATATCACTGTGGTTTGGAAATGTTTTTCTTCCTGTTGGTCTCTGCCATGATCTCCTCTGGATATAGTTCAATTAGATGCCTTCTCACTTTTTCACAAGTTGCCTGTTATTATAAAAGTTTGGGAAAACTTTAAAAAAGAACTATAAAACATTTTCACTGTCAATAGAAAAAAAAAAAAATGGATTGCTTGAGCCAGACACAGCTCCCCATAGAGCTAACCTTTTGATCCTGAAATCCTTTCATGCACTTTAGTCTTCACTAGCGTCAATGGGAGTGTTGTGTATGCAAGGGCAGCAGGATCAAGTTCAGTCTCTTCTTTAGTACTCTGTAGCCAAGTGGGGTAGCCAGCTGAATCTGGTTTAGTTAAGAAAAAAAAAAAAAACTTTCCTGATGCTTTGAAGTTTTTTGGGCAGGGTAATAATGCCAGGATTTATAGGAGGTTATTTTGCATAATCCATAATAAGATATTCTTATGGCTTCAAAAAGTTAGTGGGATAAGAGAAGCAAGAAACTCCAGCACTCGTATGAAATATTTTTTTAAGTTCTGGGTAGAAATGGCTCATAATGCATCTTGGGAGACACATAATTATAAGACTGTCCAACTGTGTGTTCAGGCAGGAATGCACCTAAAACTATTCTTGATAGAGAATTTCTACTGTATCTTTAAAAGATAGAGATATAATATAATATCTCTCAAAAGCTCTGATTAAAAAAAAGAAGCTTGCTGGAGGATTCTACTATGTGTGTGGATTAAATAACTTTGTGACTAATCCAACTATTTGAATCAAAACAAGGCATTCCTTTAGAATCTTTATCACTCTAACCTCACACTCACTTACTGATGAGGACTTTTTTCCAGGCAAGGTCAAAGGGCTGACCAAGGTGATTCTGCACCACCAAGTAGAAAGGAGGCTGGAGAAGGGAGAAGTGCTGGAGCAGGACACAGAAACCACAAAATCTCTCTGCTGGAAGCCAGTTCACTTTATTATTACCAAGAAACTGAGGTTCACTTTCTGGCATTTTGGCCTGAGCATTAAAATTTTAAACTAACACCATTGAATACAACCCACTATTTTTTTAAATGAGCATTTTATTATCACTTTGTGGAAGGGTACTGAAACCTCTGATTTGGTATAATCATATGAATATGATTTATTCATATTGGGAATTCAGCAGCATGGGCAACAACAACTCGAGTCTGAGGGGGAGGAAAAAAAAACAGCCTCACTAAATAAGTGATGGTCCCACCACTAAATATGGGGTTAGGAGTGAGTTTCTCATTGGTTAAGAGTGAGTTTCTCAAGCATGCACGTTTCAGTAGCGCGAGGAAGCAAAAACAAACAGAATAAAGGTGAACATTGTACTTAGTAGTTGGAAATGAAGTGTGTCATTTTAATATATATGAATAACCGATTTTTCCCCCACTTTTTGGAATCCAGATGTTGGTAATCTTTGCTTCCAAATAATGATTGCCTTTTTAAGAAATCTCTTAAAACTTTAGTAGTAGTCCTCAGACAAAAAGACACTGGGTCTGGGCGCGGTGGCTCATGCCTATAATCTCAGCACTTAGGGATGTTGAGGCAGACAGATTACCTGAGGTCAGGATTTCGAGACCAGCCTTGCCAACATGGTGAAATTCTGTCTCTACTAAAAAATCAAAAAAAAAAAAAAAAAAACTAGCCAGGTGTGGTGGTGCATGCCTGTAATCCCAGCTCCTCGGGAGGCTGGGGCAGAAGAATCACTTGGACCCAAGAGGGAGAGGTTGAAGTGAGCTGAGAACATACCACTGTACTCCAGCCTGGGTGACAAAGTGAGACTCCATCTCCAAAAAAAAAAAGACGCTGACCTAGAGGTAAAAATATTCAAATTCCCTACTTTGCTACCTCTGACAAATGAGAACTATGGGTCCACACAAGTTCAAGTTCACTTATCAGTATACCCAACTAAAAGATGCATCTTTCCCTGTTTGGGGGCATATGATAGAATTATAAAAGTAAATGACTGCATTAAGATAAAATAGGTCTCTGGTGTTTCAAGACAAAACCACTGGACAAAGAACATACAATGCATAAAAGAAATACATAATGGCCAATAAATATACAAAGAGATGCTCAGCCTTGCTTGTAATGTAAATAATGCAAGGAAAATAAGTAGAGCAATTTTTATATCAGAATGGCAAACTCTAAAAGACTAACAGCAATGTACGCATGCAGGGGAATGTGTGGAAACAGACACTTTTGTGTACTGCTGATGATAATGTAAATTTGTATGACTTGAGCATAAACTCAGCCAACTCAGCAAGTTTATCACTATCAAACTGTTAAATGTTTCCACCTTTTGACCCAACTTTTAAGAAGGTTTCCTTAAACAGATAATTGTACATGTGAACAAAGAAGATGCAAAAACATATTAATTACCATGTGATTTATAATAGTGAAAAACAGAAAATAAATTATGTCCACTAATAGAAGATTGGTTAAATAAATTATTGCTCATTCATTCAGTCATTGGTTGAGGGCCTACTGAGTGCCAGGTAGTATTCTATATACAATATATATAATGTATCCATTAAAATAATGATGTAGATCTATAGTGATTAGTATGGAAAATTTTTGCAAAAGTTTGTATTGTATTTTTTCATTCTGTAAGAGTATGTATATGTTTACTTATATATATTTATATGTGAATATATATGCATTGAGAGTCATCTGTAAAGATGATCACCAATATGTTATATTACCAGTGGTTATCTCTAGGATTGTTGTTGTCAGTATTGATCTTTATGAGAGTCATCTGTAAGGATGATCACCAATATGTTATATTACTAGTGGTTATCTCTGGGACTGTTGTTGATATTATTGATCTTTATATTTTTTCAATACTGTTTGAATATTTTTACAATAAAGCTATATAATCTTTATATTCTAAAATTAGGAAAAATTTTGGAGGAAAAAAAGAAAACTTTTGGTCAATTTAATCTTATTAATATGCAGGAGAAAATACCAGACAGCCACAGAATTCCAGAAATCCAGCTGCAGTTCTAAGAAGTAAGACACAAAAGCAGATGCTTGCCCACAGGATGAGGTAAACAGGGACGAAGCACAGCGGTTCCATAGAGCTGAAATGCACAATGCAGCTGAATGTACTCTACTAAACTCAAAATCCAGGCCGGCAAAGTCTCCAAAGACTGCAAAGGCTAAAAACTAATAACAATAAACATATCATACACAGGGCTTTTATACAACTTGGATGTCATTTGCATTGAAACATTGGTCCTTTAACAGTCTATAATGTTCCTTTCTAACTCTATAGATATTATTCCTCTACCTTTAAAAAATAATTTTCCATGCACCCTCCCCGTCCTCTTAATCCTACAAGACAGTTTTCAGTCTGAGCAGGTGGGGAATGCATCCCTTGGTTTAAAGGCTAAAATACGCTTGGCTTTACCTGATTTATGATTATCTTAGCCAAAGTATCAAGTGCATATCAATGACACTATTGTAATGCACATATATTTCCTTATTCTGCCATAATAAGTAGAATCAACAGGATGTGCATCGTAAAGATAGAGAAACCATAACACAGAGTGATATACCAGACAGAACTCATGCTAGAAATTCTCCCATGAATCTGATGAATCTGAATACATGAATAGCTGGCTCAATATGAGCAACAGCACAGAAACTTACAATCATATCCGATCTTTTTTCTGCTAGGAATGAACATTCACAGATTTCTCGTGTTAAATGCTTGCAGCAATTTCTTAAAAGCCAGGACTTCCACTGTGAGAGGTGTACTACATATTCAACTTTGAATTTTTTAAGTTTTTGTTATGCTGTTTTTTAATCTTAGTGGGTTACATTACATTTTTCTACCTTGTACTATGTATGCACATAAAACAACTGCTTTCTGAAATCCATATAAACTTCTGCTCCAGGTCTTTAAGATGGAATCAAATCCCAGCAGTAAGCAAACACCTTGCTTTCACGGTTTTTACGATAAAAATTGAAAACGAAACTTGAAGACATTTGGTTCAGTCAAACGGAACAAACAAAGCAAGTACTGTAGTCTGGTGTCTTTTATTAGGCCAACTTTGAGTTCTGAACACTCAGCTCTCTTGACTACACAGAAGTCTTAAGAACACATGTTCATATGCACATGTATCTAACTCTACCGCAGACCCATAAAATGCATCAAACATTCTACCTTTGTTACTGTCAAAAAACTGTTTTAAGGAATCAGGATAACCAGTCAGGGGATTTTTAAAAACTGAGAAAAATCTTCTGTGGCATATGACCTTTCTGATTAGAGAAAGGGCATATACAGAGGGTTGACCAAGCTTCAGGTGGCCATTGTTAGTGAAGCCAAAAGACTTGTTGACTTGAGTTAACTGTGTTACCTGTGCCAGAAGCACCAGGCTCCCTCTGGTTTCTCAAACTTACTCCCCATTTGTTATATTCTTTAGGCGAAAACTCCAACCTCAAGTACTCTGCTAGTGTTCCTAAAAACAAATTAGGCTGTATAGATCTGAGTGTCTTGCAAAAGCAAAGAAAATTTAGGAAGTCCCAAAAATATCACACTGACTTATGTATTTTTCGGACATTCACCAAGTTAGTGAGAATAGGTCTTGTTATCCCTGTTGGGCAAGAAATGGTAACAGTTCAGGTTTCTGGGATTTACATTAACAGTTCAAAGTTAGACAGTGGGGTGGGAGACAGAGCGCAAGTCCTCTCCTTGCCTGCCAAAGCACGTCCTCACTGTGGTTGCTTCTTTAAGAATCTTTGTGAATGAAGCATTAAAGGAAATGATTAAAAGAGAAAGAATACACCATGTTCATTATTCTGATGCTGCATAGTAAAAAGTTACTTTCATTTTCTTTAATGACATTTTTGTAGAACGGTATCAGAAGTATAAAACAGTTTAATCTCAAACCTTCTTGAATAGTTGAAAGAAAAATCTCTAGGCTAACAACTGAAGTAGTATAATCTTTTCTCATAACTATTCAGGAATAAAGGGCTTATGTCTGGTTTGTGTGTGTGTGTGTGTGTGTGTGTGTGTTCATAATCAATGATTCATACTGAATCAATACCTTTTGTGGTTTTATTCAATAATATGCTTGAAGTAATCAAGAAAATGTTTAACCTTGATTCAAATTTCAATACTTAAAGCTTAGTAAATTATTTAAAACTTCTGTGCATTCAAAGGGAAAAACCAAAAGAGTGAAAAGATAACCTACAGAATGGGAGAATTCACAAATCATATATTTGATAAGGTGTTAATATCCAGAATATCTAAGGAACTTGTATTTTTACCAAAAAAAAAAAAAAACCTGATTTAAAAATGAACAAAAGACTTGAACAGACATTTCTCCAAAAAAGATACACAAATGACCAACAAGCACAGGAAAAGATACTCAACATCGCTAATCGTAAGAGAAGTGAAAATCAAAACCACAATAAGATATCACTTCACACTCATTAAGATGGTCACTATCAAAAGAACAGAGAATAACAAGTATTGTGAGGATGGGGAGAAACTGGAATCTTTGCGCGCTGTTGGTGGGTATGTAAAATGGTGCAGTCATTATGAAAAACTGTATGGAGGTCCCTCAAAAAGATTAAAAATAGGACTACCATATAATCCACAAAGATATTATGCAAACCAAAACAAGCCAGTCTCAAAGGACAAATATTGTATCATTCCACTCAAATGAAGTATATAAACTAGTTAAAATCATACAAACAGAAAGTAAAACGGGAGTTCCCAAGGGCTGGCGGGGAGGAGAGAGGGAATCGGTGTTTAGTGGGTATACTTTCAGTTTTGCATAATGAAAAAGTTCTAGAGATCTGTTGCACAACAATATGAATATACTTAACAGTATTGAAATATACATTTTAAATGGTTAAGATGGGCAGGCACAGTGGCTCATACCTGTAATCCCAGCACTTTTGGAGGCCAACGCAGGAGGATAGCTTGAGACCAGAAGTTCAAGATCAGCCTTGGCAACATGGAGAGACCCCATTTATACAAAAAATTTAAAAATCAGCCAGGCCTGGGGGCATGCGTCTGCAGTCCCAGCTACTCAGGAGGCTGTGGTGGAAGGAGGATCACTTGACCCTAGGAGGTCAAGGCTGCAGTAAGCCATGTTCACACTACTACACTCCAGCTAGGCAACAGAGTGAGACCCGGTTTCAGTTAAAAAAAAAAAAAAGAAAAAAGAAAAGAAAAATTAAGATAGTTAATATTGTGGAATTTTTTTACCACAATTTAAAAACATCTTCAATCTAAAAAAAAGGAATATATTGTCAACATCTTTTAGGTTATGTCTAAATAATGAAATAAATTTAAACAACAGAGTTCAATTCATTGAAAAATATTATACTAACATACTCTTTGACAAAAATAATAACATGATTATACTTAAATTCTTGTGGTATTTATAATACTGTATTTATGTCACGGCAATATAATTTTGGGATTATTAAGCCTAGAAGTCTAGAAAAACTTATCCACTGTGTTAAACTAAATGATCTCTCCAACATTCAATCTGAGTCCAAAATCCCATAGTCCTTATCTGTTTATTAATAAGAACTAAATGGAACACTTCTTCCATTTCTTAGAGACACACATACACTCTGTATCTCAAAAGCTTAAAGAAAGGAGTAGTTTACATGAAGAAGGGATAGTGTAGAGGAAAAACATTTGAAGTCTTAAAAAAAACTACAAGGACCCTTCACATTTCATAGGCCTCACCTTTATTCACTGAAGTATTCTTTGAGGGAGATCTTATGCATGTTTTAGCTGGTTGAATTTTTTAACCTCCTTCCCATCCCTGCTCCAATTACTACTTACCACCAAATAACAATTAGATATCAAGAAAACTGAGCCTGTGACAAGGTGAACACTGGCTCAGCCTCTGCTGAAACAGTCAAAGGCATCAACTAGCCTGGCTCTTATCCATATCTTGTCTGGCTGAGGTCCACTTGGCTTGGTGTAGACTCAAAGGACCAGCAAAGAGCTTCCACAGGTCATCCGGTTGATTCTTCAGTAACTTAGGCAAGCCTCCACCTATCTAAACCATTCCTTCCACATCAGTTCCTGTCTTTTTTCCAAAGATCTCCAGAAAAAGAGACGCCATGGTAATGCATTCTAATGTTTAACAAACCTCACCATTGGGAAATCCTTCTTTATTTCCAAGCTAGCTCCCCGCTGCTGAAGTTAAAGATTATTTCCTTTTGTTCTCTTCTCAGCAGCAGGAGAACAGCTGGTCACCAGTCTCCATATAATAACCTTTCATATACTTGAAAACTTTTACTAAGCCACCCGCTAGTTTCTCTTTTCCAAGCTGAATAATCCTAGCTCCTTTAACCTTTCTTCATAAGTCTTATTTTTCCAAACTTTTAATCAATTTTGTTCTCCCTGTTGTATTCTCTTCTTGCTCTAATTTATGTAATAGCCCTAGACTACTGGAAGTGAAATCTGAGCTGCTAAGACACTACAGTGGACTGGAGAGGGAGTTTGAGGCCTGTGAAGCAGGAGCTAGGGATGGCAAGCTGGGATGAGAGAGAAAAAACTGGAGAAAGAATTCACACAGTAAAGATAATCTTAGGAGTGGTCTTAACAGCCATTCTAAATTTCCCCCAATTTCTTGCAGATTCATCATATTTTCAAGGCTGTCATTGGATAACATTACGTCCAGCTTTAAATTCTGTGAATGTCAGTCTTGACCAACATTTGGAGAACATGTTTTCCAAGGCACCCTTCAGTACAACTTTAGACTGCAATAAAATAGTTAGGTCATACTGGCTGACTCAGAAGAATGCAAATCTCCAGTAACTCATCAGCTAATAAATGCTGAACACAAATATTAAACACACACCAAGACACATGGTTTGACTCTATCCCAGTCTTTCATCAAGAGATAGGGCATAATAATGTCTGAGACAAACATTCCTTGTTCTGAGATGATCTGACACACACTGCAGTTTTGATCTAAATCCCAGGTAGCAGAAAGTCCTGAAGATGTCAAGGTGTTTAAGAGCATCCAGAGTTCCTGTGCCCCGAAGTAAATGTGCCATTTGTAATTCACCGAGAGTTTTCTTTACAAGTGTATTTTTTTCTATTTTTATTAAATAAGAATCCATGAATAAATGTATTCAGATGTATAAAGTTAAACTTTTTACTCTTGATTATGATAGGAGAGTTCAGAGAAAGAAAAAGGAAGGAAAGATAGAAGAAAAGACAGAAGGAAAGAAGAAAGGAAGGTGGGAAGGAAGGAGAGACGGAGGATGGGAGGAAAACAAGGAAATGAGGAAGAAAGAAAGCTGGGTTTTGTCAAATTAAAAATGAAACCTTTCCTACTTTGTAGCCTCAATAAGGTTAAACACCTTGGCAAAATACTACTTCTGTTACACCCATTTTAACAAAGTGGAGCGTTCCACGAGTTCTCATTTCTCAAATACAGTATTTCTACCCCAGTCACTTTTTTAGGGCATAATTTTTCCCCAGATAAATGGAGTTCAGTTTGCATTTCTCAACTGTAGATCAAATTATATTCTTCAGGACCAAGGCAGCTGCCTTAACAGTTGTATGCATGTACCTGCATACATCTGTGAGTTGTGTATATATTTAGAATGTGTCTTTAATTTACCATCCTATTGTGTTGAACAAGTTGGTCTTCACCACTGATTGAAAGGGTTGAGTTGCTTATCAAAAACAAATTGTTGTCATCTGTATAATAAATGACGAATGGTATTAACACCATAATGAAATTCAGAAATCAAGATTGATAAGGAGAAGGATATTTTTAATACCCAAATACTGCTTTTTTCCCTCTTCCAACCTCCAGGTACTGAAAGAGAGTCCAGGCAGCAAATTGCACAGATGGGCTCTTACCTCCTACTGCGGAGCCGGAGGTAGTGAAGGTCTTGACAGGGGCATTTACATTGCAATATAGAATCCAGGGATGCCAGATATACAGTGGGTTCCTTTTATGTGTCTTCTGGCCTGACTCCTCTGACTCCCACCACTGTAAACTGAAATGGATAGCACTGGACCTGGCACATAGTCTACATGGCCATGTTCAAATAAGCATTTGCTGAACAAATGAAGACAAAAAGTCATAGTTTCTGAATCTCATGTTATATTGGCACCAATATTTTTCTGTAGCTGGAAAAATTAAGACAGATGAATAAAAGGCCTATCTGTACAGCATAAACTGAACACAGTGGCCAGGCGATCTTTTTATCCAGTTGTATTGTGATCATCTGATCTAATGAAGATGTCATGGAGTGTTAGGAGCCCACTTTGAACTGCTTGGTTACAGTGCTATTTATTAGAAGCATATAAAGCATGTATTGTCATGACCTAAGTTACCTGCCCAGAGTAATTCAGGATACTAATTGCACAGGGCCAAGAATTAAATGCAAGCATCCTGCATTAGGGTAGTACCTGTTCCCCATTATATAATGATCTCAATTCCTTTGTGACTAGTTATGGCTGTATTCCATTGTCATAAACTGAACCCCCACAGTGGAGTGCTATATTAAAATGGTATTGGCTATATATCAAAACATTGCCTATTTGTGAACTTTCCAAAAAAAAAAAAAAAAAGCATAGCAATAACTGCAGTGTATCTCCAGAGTCACAAAATCTAAAGATTAAGAAACTTTCAACTAAAATGTAACACATGATTTGTCTTCATGGATTTAATGAATGGCTTATTACTAATGGTGGTAAATCAACAATGACTCTTTCCCTAGGACCAGGTGCCCTACCTACTGATCTTGGGCACTTTTCTCCTCCCTCCCTAACAAGGATTTTTAGAAGCTCAATCAAACCAGACTCTAGCTTCTGGAATACAAATCACAACATTCGATAATATGTTATCATTCCCAAAGGACTTTATATTTTAATAAGAGAGGAAATCTAAGTCAGTCAGTTTCTAAATTTAAGCAAAGGAATAAATTATTAATCTATGAGTCCATCATACCAAATAAAAATAGAAATATAGTATAGTGGAACTTATAACTTCCCAGGATTCTTTACAAAGTCTCACCAGAAAAGTCAAAGATGATCAAGGCACCAGAGAATCTGGATGACCTTTTTCCCCATACTCTGAAAGGAATGTCCTGGACTCAAATTGAGATAAAAACTGGTACAGTAATGATGAAAAATATGCCTTAAGTTTTGACCAGTTCGGAGTGGGAAAAGGTCGGAGAAGGGCCTCTCATGCACATTTTGCAGGAATGTAAAACAGGATGACCTTTCTGTAGGGAAACTGGCAATATCAAAAGCCACACGTACGTCCCAGTGGACTCAGGACTTCATCCTAGGGAAATAATTGAAGATGCACCCAAAGATTTGGATACAAGATATTGTGCAACACTTTTTAAAACAAAATAAAATAACTTCAACCAACCACAATGTCCAGCAATAGGAGATTGAGTAAACAAAAACAGACATCCGGTCGGGTGTGGTGACTCATGTCTGTAATCCCAGCACTTTGGGAGGCTGAGGCAGGTGGATCGTGAGGTCAGGAGTTCGAGACCAGCCTGGCCAACATGGTGAAATCCCATCTCTACTAAAAAATACAAAAAAAAATTAGCTGGGCATGGTGGCACGCACCTGTAATCCCAGCTACTCAGGAGAATGAGGTAGGAGAATCGCTTAAACCCATGAGGCAGAAGTTGCAATGAGCCAAGATCATGCCACTGCACTCTAACCTGGGCGACAGAGTGAAACTCCACCAAAAACAAACAAACAACAACAACAACAACAACAAAAAACAGATATCCACAGTGGGAATCACTGTGGAGCCATTACTGTGAACTAGCTGGGGCAGTAGATATTAACTAGAAAATACATCCTCAATCCCAGTAATGCAGCATGGATCACAGAGTGTAGAATACTATGAATGGAATGGCCTGATTTAAGTAAAAAACTCTCACACATGGCCATATATAAATATTTAAATACTTACATCTATTACATGTATATACTTACATCTATTACAGACCTTAAGAATATACCCCAGACTATAAATGGACTTCCCTACAGGGAATATGACTGAGAAAGAGAGAGTGGGTTGGCAGAATGCAGGAAGACAGAAAGTTTAATTTTCTGCTTTATAAAATAAAACTACATATATATAATTATAATTATATATAAGTATATATAATTCAAAAACAAAAATTAAAAGCCTTTAAAAACCATCTTTTGGAATCAACACATGGGAAGCAACTCACAATGTTTCCCCAAGTGAAAAAAACAGTACAAAATGATAGAAACAGCCAGGCGCGGTGGCTCACGCCTATAATCTGACCACTTTGGGAGGCTGAGGCAAGCGGATAAGTTGAGGTCAGGAGTTTCAGACCAGCCTGGCCAATATGGTGAAACCCCATCTCTACTAAAAATACAAAAATTAGCCAGGCAGGGTGCCACGCTCCTGTATCCCAGCTACTTGGGAGGCTGCGGCAGGAAAATCATCTGAACCTGGGAAGCGGAGGTTGCAGTGAGCAGAGATCACATCATTGCACTCCAGCCTGGGCATCGCAGTGAGACTCCATCTAAAAACAAACAAGCAGAAAAACAAACAAATGATAGAAAAAATATGATTCCAACTTTGTAAAAATAAATCATAGATGGCATAGAATATGAGAGAAATATAGAGAACCAAAAGGAATGGAAATATATCAAAATATTGTTTGTTAGTTCTGAGTGGTGAGATTAAGATCGATTTTTTTTGAATTTTATAAACTTTCTCAGCGAACATCGATTACCAGTATAATGGATAAAAACATTAAATATTATTAAGACACAAATTTTTTTAAATTGTAGGTTCAATAAGTTAATGGCATTTGCTTTTCTAATACTGTTTGGACTTCAACCTTCTGCCATTGATATTTGTTTTTAAATACTAAGCAGGGTTACTCTGAAGCTTAAGATGTCAAATTTTTACAGATGAGTTTGCATTTAGCTCACTATGTTGTGCATATTCTAATAAAGACTTAAGCTGTTCAATGAAGGTAGGGACCTTATGGAGCGGGCCGACACAGCTGACAAAACTGAGGTCCAAAGAGTTAAAGTGATTTTCCAAAAGCACAAATCTTTTCATTTAATGGAAGAGCTGAGATGAGAATTGATTCTAACTCCCAGTCCAGTGTTTTTCCATGACATGATGTAGCTATGTTTTGGATGAGAATCACTGAAACCACAACAAAAATAGCACTTTAAGAAATGTACAGTATAATGGCCAATGGATAAAATTTGTATGTAGCTTCACAGAAAACTGGTAAGTCCAGCAAAATACCAGGTTCCAGTGTCAAAATGCCATTGGCTTTTCTGAGAATTATATCTAGAGAAATGATTAGATTTGACCTAAAAGGATACTTAAGGGAACTTAATTTTTATGCTAATAGTAACACAATTCAAAGCTGAAATGAACATATCTGGTTTCATTTTCTTTACTGATTAGGATAACCAGAGATTCTGAGACATCATTTGTGAAACTGTCCTTTATTTGATATGCAAATAAAGTTCCTGGCTTGAGTGTAAATCTCCTACTTTCAGCATGCCCCTCATAACTAATTATTTTTTATATCCCTTCCTGGGTCCAAAAAAAAAAAAAGCTTGAGGTATAGTTATTCATTAAGAAAGGCATCCTTCCCACAAAATGCCTACAGGCACAATTCCCTAAAAAAGGAGAAAAAAAGTAAGCCTTAATTAATTAGAATCCAGATCACTGGGATAACTGCCAGTTCTGCTTTTTTTCCACCCTTCCCCAAAGGTTGTGACCCAAATCCAAGGATAAAAGGCCAAATGGAGGGAAGGGGGGACCACATGACACAGGGGTCAATTTCTATTGCAACTATGAAGCAGACCCATTTATTAAGAGCCACATAATGTATTAAATGATATTCAAAGATTACCAGAATCAGGTTGCTTTCAATGGAACCAGACCCTAAAAACTATTCTCACACTGGCTGACTCACATTAAACATCCCCTACACACATACACACCCTCCAAAACAAACAAAAACATCCATAACCTTCATCCCTCTCATTAATCAATCGAGTTTGATATAACAGGATATTGGGCACTTTCACCTTTGCTAATGAAAACCTTGCTTTGTACCAAAAAGCCAAACATGTTATTCTTTTTTTCTTTTTGAGACAGAGTCACTCTGTGTCACCCAGGCTGGAGTGCAATGGCACAATCTCGGTTCACTGCAACCTTTGCCTCCCAGGTTCAAGTGATTTTCCTGCCTCAGCCTCCTGAGTAGCTGGGATTACAGGAGTGAGCCATCACGTCTGGCTAATTTTTGTATTTTTAGTAGAGATGGGCTTTCACCATGTTGGCCAGACTGGTCTTGAACTCCAGACCTCAGGTGATCCCCCCGCCTCAGCCTTCCAAAGTACTGGGATTACAGGTGTGAGTCACCGAGCCCAGCCAAACATGTCATTCTTGATCTCAACAATGAACTACAATTGCTTGGGACATGTCACAAGCAATCCTCACACTTAAAGGGGCTTAAGGCCTATCTTTCCTACACAGGGCATCCCGTCCTAGTTGTGAATTATGCGCATAACTGACTGACAGATTCAGGGAACCAGAGTGTGGCTATGCATTCATTCATGTCAGACAACATGATGTTTTAAGAAATGGGGACCTGGAAGCCCCTCTCCCTCAGTTTTATTTCATCAGACCTAGATATAAATGATAGTTCCATCTGAACTAGAGAGAGACACCAAGAAGAAAGCTTGGTAATGGGGTACAAATATATCCCTTTCCACACTCAAGTATCATTGTCTCCCTTCACAATATTCCCAAATTTGAGGCAGAGGAAGTAGAATCCAGAATATACAGTACCTTAATTTATTTAAGCAAACAGAGATTAAATCAATGGGGAAGAAGTGACACACAAATCACAATTAACTGCTGTTTAACTTTTAAAGTAAATAAACAAACTAGCCAGTTCATATAGCCAGATTTTTATTTGTTTATTTATTTTTATTTATTTATTTATTTTACAGAGACAGGGTCTCACAAGCAATCCTCCCATTTCAGCCTCCTGAGTAGCTGGGCCTATAGGTGTGCACCACCAGGACCAACTCATTTTTTTTTTTTTTTTTTTTTGAGACGGAGACTCACTCTGTTGCCCAGGCTGGAATGCAGTGGCGCAATCTCGGCTCACTGCAAGCTCTGCCTCCTCAGGTTCACGCCATTCTCCTGCCTCAGCCTCCCCAGCAGCTGGGACTACGGGTGCCCACCACCACGCCCGGCTAATTTTTTGTATTTTTAGTAGAGACGGGGTTTCACCATGTTAGCCAGGATGCTCTTGATATCCTGACATAGTGATCCACCTCCCTCGGCCTCCCAAAGTGCTGGAATTACAGGTGTGACCCACAACGCCCGCCTCATTTTTTAAAAGTTTTTGTAGAGATAGGGTCTAACTATGTTGCACAGGCTGGTCTTGAGCTCCTGACTTCAGGCCATCCTCCAAGCTCGGGATTGGTGCTAGGATTACAGACATGAGCCACTGTGCCCGGCCAGAATTTTAAAAATACGTTCTGCAACCTATTTGTATGAGATAAGGGCAGATGAACAGCATTCAGAATAACAGCAGAATTATAATCAAGTAGGCAACTGCCAGGTTATGCACTAAATTTGTATTAAGCCCAATCCCTATACTTTCTACATGCCTGATGCTCCAGAGTAACAATTGTCATTCATAACCCATTGAAGTTCACAGCAGTAATTGTGGTATCCTACAATGCCTACTAAAAAAGTCAACTAGATTAAATTATATTTAGTATAGTTATACCAATCAATATATCTCATGTTTTTTCTCATATGTTATATGAGAAATTATTATAAACTGGCAAGTCCCATGTAATGCAGTCTAATTAGTCAAAAATAGTTCAAAACTGACCATTTAAAACCACACCTGTCTTAGTACAAATATGATAAGTAAACCAGAAATACAGAGCCATACTGACAACCAGGAAGCTATCCGTGCTGCACTGTCTCATCATCTAATATTACATACTGAAATATTTAAGTTACTGAAATATTTAAGTATTTCCAAATTTTACATTAGTCCTGATAGCACATCAATAAATAAACATCAGCAATGTCCTAAGTGCAGAAATCAAGCTGGTTTTTCTTATGCTGGCTTCCAGAATGTTCTGACCACTGCCCTACCACCACCACCCTCTCCCACACACAGACATTTTCACCCTTGAGACACTGCAGTGTGAGGAAGAGAATGGAGAAAGAAAGGGAAGTCTCATGACTTCTGAAGTTGAAAGAGGAATTATGTTCTGAAAAGGAGAAAGAAGATGGCAGTTTTGCTTAATTCAAGTATTGAGTAAATATTGTTGCTTAATCATTTTTTAAAAGAAACATTAGTGGCTATTTTTTTGGCACAACTGTTTTTAAATTTAATTTAAAAGGATGACACCATGATGTAATTGAAACTTGTGTCACACACAAAAATTGCTTTGTCCCTCATGCATAACAACATCCTGCTCCCCCAAACCCAAATCATACCTTTCATAATATGGCCTTAACCTGTGTCCTTAAATATGAAGCAACCTAAATGCTAAAGTGGAGAGCCTGACACAGCTAAACTGGGAAAAACATGAAGTGGAAATGTATCTCCCTTGGAAAAGTAAGTAAAATGTATGTTAAGGAAATGGGTAATTCAGGGAACCCAAATATTCAAACAAATTCTCAGATGTTTGTGCTGCTGTCTGTACATTTTAAAGGGAAACAGCTTTTCATTACTTCATGAATCCTCCCTCATTGTGAAGACGATTTCAAAGCCTCCAGCATTTAAGAGGGAAGGTCCGTTCTCAGAGTCGTCGGATTCCCGCTGTGTCTCCGGCACCACAATGGTCCAGAAACTCACAAAAAAAGCTCAGGCCTGTAAACATGTCTGATTTGGATCTCCTACTCCTAAGTCTATGTTTATATATTGATGATTAAGATGGATTTATGAAGCTCAAATAATATCGCATTTCATATTTCTCTAATCTGTGTCTCAAAACAATTCAAACAACAGTCATTTTAATATTAACAGCATAGGGAGGACAGCCATGAATCTCCACACCTTCCCCTCGTCATCTATTTGCTCACACCGGGAAGTTGTAACCAGTTCTGGCAGTGCCAATGAACGAACGCGGTTAAAAATCAAGCAGAAAACGGCTGAATGTGCACTCTCAGCTACATGATTCTCACTGTCTAAAACTGGGATAAAAAATTTCAAACAATTTTCACCCAATTTGGCTTGCCTTTCTCGCCTGTAAATTGCAACACTGCCAAGTTACAAGTAAAATATTCTGCCAATTTCTCAGTTTTGTGAGCAAAGAAAGAAAAGAAAGCATACTTTCCCTAAAGGAATAAAGTGTGTGTCTCTGTGTTTGTGTGTGCCTCTGTGTGTGCGTGTGTGTATTTACAGTTGATTAATTCAACATCATATGGGACTCCTGTCCAAATTTTTCAAAATACACATGCACACACATACTTGGTGTGAGATCATGAAAAGTAAATCTCAAATCCAGACTGAACTGAGAGGGACTAGGAGAAATATTGTTAGTACCTCACTTTCTACTATTGTGCAAGTTAGATAGGAACTATCTACCACTCTTCTAGATCTTTATTCCAACATGACTCGTATCACAAATGTGATCAAGTGACTAGTTTCAGCCTCCACAAAAATGAATTTAATTTCCAGAAAAGGTCCCCAAAATGAATTGACAGCCAAAGACAGTTTCAGTTCAGAAGTGCTGGTAGTCACGGTCATAGAGGTTCTAGGGTAATGTCTCATGGAGATGCGAGGATGAGGCTCTGAACTCAGGAAGGAAACACTCAAAATGTCCTGCAGGCATTATAAACAGCAGTCACTGAATGCACTAATATCCTTCCTCAGACCTCACTGCTTTTTAAAGACAGCAAAATATTGAGATAGATTTTTAATTGTAAATTCTGAAAAACAGCCACACCCAAGCCTTTAACAGCTCTCTTTCTTCTCAAAGTTAGGAAAGTGGTATGCTCAGTGTCAAATAACTAATGCTGATTAAAAATAGTCAGAATGCCATTGCAGATGAAAAGTGAAGCTCTGGTGTTTGGGACAAGAACCCAAATGCATTGTCCACAATGTCTACTTCAGTACAGCCATTCTAGAATTTGCCCATATGCATCAAAAGCCTTAAAAAGTAACATGCCATCTGGGCACAGTGGCTCGCACCTGTAATCCAGCACTTTGGGAGGCTGAGGCAGGCAGATCACTTGAGCCCAGGAGTTTGAGACCAGCCTGGGCAACATGGAGTTACCCTGTCTCTACAAAAAATGCAAGAACAGCAGTGTGTGGTGGCACATGCCTGTGGTCTCAGCTACTCTAGAGACTGAGGTGAGAAGATCACCTGAGCCTAGGAGGTTGAGGCTACAGTGAGCTGTAATCACACTCTACTGCACCCCAGACTGGGCGACAGAGTGAGATCCTGTCTAAAAAAAAAAAAAAAAAAAGTAGCATGACATTGTACCCCATAAATAGATACACCTACTCAACAATTAAAAATTAAAATTAAAAAATAAGTAGCATGCCATAAATACTCAACAGACACACACTCAGACTACAGGATACTCAATGTAGCACTATTCATAATAGAAAAAAAGGGGAAATAACTCAAACTTTCAACAATAAGAAATTTGGTAGACAAAATGTGGTACATTCTTCCATCGGTGATGATACAGAAATTTAAAACTCATGTTCTAGAACAATATTTAACAACATAAACTTATTTGCATACATTATTTAGTCATAAAAACAAGTTAAAACATATTTGGATGTTATATATGTTATCCTGCTTTATAAAGATATGAATGGAGGGATAGACATCAATGACAGCATTATCTCTGGGTGATGGCAGGGAAAGTAAATTTTGTTTCGTTCGTTGGGCTTTCCTGTATTTTCCAAACTTTCTACGATGACAATATATTATTTATATAATTAGACAAATACTTTTATTTTTAAAATTAGCCACGTGTGAGTCTTACAAGAAAATTGTTTTCTTTCTCCCTCTTGGTCCTATCCCACCACTCACCCCCTAAAATGCAGCCTGAATTTCACCAAGTTTCCTGAGTTCATGTGGGTTCTTTTCCTGATTATGTCAAATGGAAACAGTCCTAGAGGAAATTGGACTGTAAAAGCCAAATGCTTCATGAGTTCATGTTCAAAGAAGGCAAGTAAGGACCCTGAGTGGCCAGAAGAATCTGGTGATGAAAATGAGCTATTAAGTGGATTCATTACCTTGGTTTTTACTAATGAAAATGTTAGCAGCTTTGTGTTCCTCATTTACATTTTGAAGCAAAATAATGGCATTTCATTCATTTATTCATTCAGTCATCATATACTTACTGTGCACCTCAGATGTGGCTTCTTATTTCCAGGCCCAGAATACACAGAAGGCAAGAATTGATGTATTGATGTCAGGCCCCTCAGTCTACTGAATGCATGGCTGTTCTGGTGGTTGTCAGGGCGTCCCTCTTTCTCATCCATCTTCAGCCACTACAGTTCCTTATATATTAGATTTTTGTTAAAGTTTTATTTGAATAAAACATTCCTTTGTTTAGAAAAAAAATGTTTAGAACTTTTTATTGTACTTTTTTTTTTTTTTTTTGAGACAGGGTCTCACTCTGTTGCCCAGGCTGGAGGGCAGTGGTGCTATCTTAGCTCACTGCAGCCTTGACCTCTCAGGCTCAAGTGATCCTCCCCCTGAATAGCTAAGACTACAACCACGTGCTACCACATGCAGCTAATTATTGTATTTTTTGTAGAGACTGGGTTTCGCCATGTTGCCCAGGCTGGTCTTGAACTCCTGTCTTTGCTGTACTCTTACTAGATCGACTAGATGCCCGAGAAGTGAGTAGCATCCACTAATAGTTTTACACGAACTCAGGGGTAAAACTATTAGCCAAAATGCTCCCCCCCCATATAATGTTTTATAATTTATGTTGCCTATATCTGCTTTGAAGACTTCCCATCAACCTTTTCCATCCATGGCACACTGAATTATCTAAATCTGTTTGAATCCTCAATCTCTGCTGGTAGAATATAACCACATCCTTGTCAACATTGTCAGAGGCTGTAAAGCTGTTTTTCTCTAGGCCACCTGACTCGAATCAAGTGGTCCAGCTCTCTTTCACAAATGCCTGTGGAAGCAGACTTTACAAGAACTATTGGAAAACTTTAAAATGAAGAGTTGGGGCCAGGCACAGGAGCTCACACCCGTAATCCCAGCACTTTGGGAAGCTGCTTGAGCCTAGGAGTTTCAGACTAGCCTGAGCAACCCAGGGAGACCCCATCTCCACAGAATATCAAAACATTAGCCTGGCATGGTGGCACACACTTGTGGTCACAGCTACTTGAGAGGCTGAGATGGACCATGCATTGAGCCCAGGAGGTTGAGGCTGCAGTGAGCCATAATTGCACCACTGTACTGCAGTCTGTGCAACAAAGACCTTGGGCATCTGTTACAGCACATTTTTATAATTTACCCATTTATATGTCTCTCACCCACCAGACTTGGGCTCCCTTTTGGATAAGGAATTTTCCCTTATCCCGTATCTCTGTATCTACAGGCTCAGAAATCTCTGTATCTATAGGTTCGGCATAATTCTACTGTTTCCAATAAATGTTGGGTGTTAAATTAATAAAAGAAAAGCAACAATAATAATTTATCAAAATCTGATCCTATTGAACTAGGATTGTTTTTCTACCAATAGATTATTATGACACACCTGTTATTAGGGTTCATATGCTTTTTCTCCTATAAAATTAAATTAAGCTAAACAATTAAAAAGCACTATAAAAAAAACTTTTTACCGTGCTTTGGGTTTTAAGAGTATTCTATGAGGTGAACAGTATAAGAATAGTCACCCAACTGTTTTAACTGAGGAAACAGGCCAAGGAGGGATAAAATGACTAACAAGTACTCACAAATTTTACTAGTTTCATAGTCAAGGATGTAGTATAGCATAGTGAAACAAACTTTGTCTTTATTGCTGGGTTTGAATTGGAGCTCTGCCATTTACAAGCTGTATGATCTTGAACAAGCTATTTAATTTTTCTGAGGCTCACTTTTTTTCTGCGCATGTTCTGCATATACAGGGACAGACAGCAGTCTCATCTGAAGGATTAAGTGAATCTAGGAGAGTGTTTGGCACATGGCAGAAGCCAAGCAAGCCTTGTTTTCCTTCCTTCCTGATAGGCTGTCTCCAGTAGCAAGGACCCAGTTTGTCTTGATCAGTGTTATATCCTCAGCACACAGCACAGTCCTTGGCAGGCAGAAGATATTCAACAGATATTTGCTGAATTGATTGATTGATGTAATCCTAGGATTTTCATTTTAAGTAAAAAGCTTTTCCTTGTACCTATAAAATTTTACCAACTTATAAAATTATAGCATGACCATAATCCCTTCTCCAGTCACAAACCTCACATGGCCTACATGCTAATGACAGCCGTCTTCAGTCACAACCCAGGAAAAGTGACCTAAGGGAATTTCCACTTAAGTGTAAGGCTAGACACACATGTGCTTCTCTGTGTAATAAAGCAAAACTAATAGATAAGCATCTCTTTATTCTGAAAATTTTCTAGCAAGCAATGGTAAAGAGAAATTAATTTCATTCTGTTAATTTAATTTGTATAAAACATTCTTGGGTGTTTATTTTGATCTCCTTAAGTTTTTACATTGGTAACCCTAAAATATAATTTATAATTTCATTAAAATTAAATATTAAAATATAATATTATAGGTTCATCCAACCCTATTTTTTTCATAGGAATTTAAAATTTTGAAACGTGAATTCTCTTAATATGTTTCTTTTTTAGACTCACCACCCTCTGGGTTGGGAAGGCACTCCATGAGAAAAGGAAAGAGAACACAGGCTTGAAGTCAGATAGGTCTGCCACTTACTCCCCAAGTGGCCTTGCATAACCTCATTGAGCCTCATTTTTCTAATCTAGAAAAATGGAAATAAACATACCTACCTGATGGAGTTCTCATGAGGATTAAAGGAGACACTCAAGCAATTGCTGTTCCCTCCTGCCCCTACCAATAATGCTATAAAAGGATTCAATTAAAGGCATCAAGCCTGAATATTTTCGTAATTAATCACTGTAACATCAAACTACCACTTTTTTTTAGTCTGGTTAGTTGCAAGATCTTTCTTTTGTTTCTCTGGCAGAGTTAGTAGCCTTTGACAATCCTGAGCCCTGGAAATATTGTGAAGGCCTTAACATTTCCAGAGAGGAATTTTTAAAGTCTAATCAGTTGCAAGAATTTTTTTTTTGTCTTTCTAGCACAGTTATTAGTTTATGGCGATTCTGAGCCCCAGAAATACTGTGTTTGCAGAGAGGATTTTGAATGCTATATAAGAATAAGGGCTCAGTCAATACACAAAAGTCATTCTTCTATGAATGATCTCCCAGATTTCTTCATGGGACCTCCCCAAGCTACCTTGAACTAAATGCCCCACTCCTATAACCCAACTTCCTGAGAGCATAAAGCCTGCTCTCTATTCTCCAGTGAATTCATATATCCTGTATATATTTCTCTGTATCTTCCACTGGATGGTAAACTGTGAGGACAGGACAGTGTCTTGTTCACTATCTATGATTTAATCTCTAACACCAATTCTCTAACTACAATATTCTTACAAAACTTTCCACTAGATGAGTTCTCTCAAAAGTACTTTTTAGTTGCATATTGTTATTTTAAAGTCTGAACTATTAATCATGTGCAACAGCACAGGGATATATGTGGGGCCTGGCAGGCAAACATCAGCTCCCTTGATAAAAGTGAATCCTTCAAATCTTCACACCAGAAGGAAACGTAGGGGGCATCTGATCTAACACAGCCCTCGGCTTCATCTGCTGTGCACCATGAAAGTCCCATGATGAACTATTCACCCCTGGGTCCCCCTCTCAGGGCCCAGGCTCCTCTCCTCAAGCTGTCTCTCTGCTCCCCCAGCAGGTCCTCTGCCCTCTAAGTTTCAAGGATATTGAACTTCTTGTGAGTAGCCCCCAAATAGCCACGCTCCCTTCACCCTGGATCTACCCAGGTATCCCTTTTCATGGCATCCTTTAATTGCTTTTTTTCTCTTAAGATAAAAATTGGATTGTAAGCTGTAAGGACAAGAACTGTCTTCTTCACTATCCTATTCCTGTGCCTGACATGCAGTAGTCTCTCAATAAATATCTGTTAACTGAATGACTTCCTTTTGGCAAGATTTTCAGAAACACTTCACTAAAGAGTAAACGGAAAGCAAATGAGAAAGAAGCTTAAAATACAAGAAGTTCAGCCAGGAAAATACAGATTTCCGATCCTAGTTTGGTTGCAAGGAACTCTGGCCTTGTCCCACCTTGAGACTGAGCATCCTGTCTTCTTAAAACAGGCAGCAGAACTTCTCAGGCCTGTTTTTCACTGGGAGAGAGTTTTCCCAATGCCTCCAGATCTCCACCCTTCACACATATGGGCCCAGGTCCTGTCTCCTGGTCATTTTCATGCCTTTCTGCAGGCCATGTGGGACTCTCCCTACCAAGTGGGCCAGATAGGCCTTTCCCTCCACACTCTTCCTACAGGGAAGCCCACCTCCCTAGCAAAGCACAAGACCTCTCCTGACTGGCCCAGGAATGTGGAGAACACACAATGTCCCAAGAAAGAGGCACATGTGTAAACAGGGGATGAATCTTTCCCAGGCCTGTAACCCACCTTTTGTCTGTGACCAGCTGTGTCAGGAAGAGAAGAAGAAAGTCCAAATTCACTTTACAGGCAAAAATACTTAGAGGATTCTAAGAAGGTAATCGGCCTTGAGTTCACAGATTGTAGAGCTGGGAAATTTGTGTAATTCTTTTTGGTCGCAGAAGAAACCTGAACCTCAGTTAACCCCCTGCTCAGAGGCCACTGGGGCCTGGAAATGACCTTGTGAATGCTCCGTTTAGGCCGTAGCCTGAGGCTTCCCTGCCATTGGACCATGGGCAGAGGCTCTCTCTGAGGGGTAGGCCGACCCCTATTTGAACGACCTTGGGCCAGATTGTGTCCCGCACCCAGAAGGCCAAGGCCGCTGCACCGCAGTGGCTGGAAGCTCTGGGTCAGGCAACGTTTTACGGCTCCGAGCGGCGTCCCGGACCCACACCCCAAATACTTCTGCTGACTGACAGAGACCCGAAAGATCCACAACTAGAATACAGAGTTCCCTCCGCCCCTGATCCGTTCTCCGCCAGACTTGCCTGCGCTACGAAGCTCTAGAAGCGGTTTCCCCTGCGCGCCCCTTGCTCCGGGCAGAGCCAAGCAAACGCCTCCAGTTTTGCTGCTGCGCCAGAGCCCTCGTGAGCTTCCCTTGGCCGCCGTTCCTTCGTGCCCCTGGCGGGGTCGCCAAGCCGTCCCCTCTGCCCCGCTGCCGAGCGTCCCTCGGTGCCGGGACACCAGAGGATCCAGGGAGCCGAGACAGCCCCGACCCTAGACATCCAAAGGGGAGAGCCCTTAGAATTATTCCCTGGCCGCAGGGCTTGGGTGGAGGCTGGGGGTCCACTTCAAGTCTCGGTTTGCAAAAATAATAGCATGTCCTGGTCACACTGATGCCAGGACCCCACAGAAGGCAAGCGATTGATTCCGCTGGCCCTTCAGGCGTGGCGTCCAATTTGCGCAAAGCACAGTAATCCAAGACCTTTGCACACTGAGGACTTTGAGGGGACACTGGACCAAGACCCATCTTTTCTGAGCAGCTCCGGGCCGGGCTTAGAATTTTTTCTCCCAATTCTAACCGGGATGTACAGCTCTGAACTTAGTGACCTCCGCGCAGTGTTCTCGGCTCTGCGTGAGCGGGAACCCGCTCAGGACTCAGAAAGATTCACACTAGCACCCGGGGCTTGCAGGCCATTGGAGTGGAGGGCGAGGAAATAGCTGTATATGTTCACATAAGGTGTATTTTTCTAAACTAGCTAAATAGACCTAAAAAAAAAAAAAAAATCCTGGTCCGGAAGCCAAGACTGTGCCCCTCAATCTGTCCAGATTCCCTAAGGGAGCCCGAGTGATGAGACGATATTGATGCCCTAAATTTTCATAAGCAGGGCGCTTTGAACTTGGGTGTCGTGTGCAAGATGCACACACTGTGCCCACGCACTCATCTCCACCGCAGCCGCGTACTAATTAGGTGCGACTATCCTCCCGCTCTCTCAGCAGGGCAGCTAGGCTCCTAGAGCCTGAACCCTTGCGGCACACACCAAGGTCACCCGCTGAGACTTGCCTGGTCATTGGGAGAAGGGGCAAAAAGACTGCGCGGAGCATTTAAAACAGTATGAGGCGCGAAACCCTATAAGGGGAGGCAAACTGGGGGAATTCTCTTCTATTTAAAGAGTAGTGCAAAGTTGCCAGGAAACTCGCTACTGTCTATTTACTCCCCGAGAATGGGCCCCAAAGAAAATAAGCCAAGACCAGGTGACCCAATGGGATCCGCGAAGCGGCTCCAGGAGACTCTCCTCTCCAACGACTCTGCACCGGGACAAGAGGATCAGGCAGATGGGTTTTCTCCACCCGTGGGTACTACAAACTCTTTCTCCATTTTCTCATTTGATTTTTAAAGGGGGAAAAATAGCGCACCCGTCTCTCTTAAAAGTGGAGAGCTGAATAGCCTCAGTATAAAATTGGCGCTCTGAAAGAGACAAGGTCTAGAAAGATCAGTCTGCCGGCGAAGGCTGCTCTAGCAGAAATGCTAGAAGCAAACGAGTGCTGACAAATTTCGTTTTTATTGTGGAAACTGGTAAACGAAATCAGGTGGTAATAGTTACCTATTGGAACCACCAAAAAATTCCAGTTAATTTAATGTGTTGTGGATTTAGCATATGTAATCACCATTATTTTTATTTTGCCTAGATATTTCCATTAAGGTTTAATAAGCTATTAAAGTTCCCTGGATAAATTTTGTGTGTGTGTGCGCGTGTGTGTGTGTGTGTGTGTTTAAGTTAGTGGAGATCACATGAACCAGAAGAGAAGTTTGAGCATAATTTTTTTAGCCACTGGGAAGTCTGTATTTCCTGCCAAAATTTTCAAGGACGGGGATTAGAAAATGGAGAGAGGGACACTAAATACTCATTAAGCACCTATATATGTAAGCACCCTGATAGAGCTAGCTTTACAAATTTCATTTCATATTAATAATTGTCCACCAATAAGGGTCCTTTTTTAAAATACCGAAACCTCCTTCTTCTGCACCCAGACCTCAGATGGACAATTTCCATAATTTTATTTAATTCGAAAGAATTTCGTTCTTGAGACTTCCTTCTTCGAAGTGACATAATTGCCAAGGTTAACGGGAAGATCCATGCTTAGTGGTATTAAAGTCTGTTTTAACTGATTACATCGTTAATGTTAATCCTAGTCTGGAAAAAAAAAAAAGTGAAGGTGAGTCTTAGCACATGCTGGATTTCTCCTAACTCTTTGGTCCCTGTAAAAATAGATCCCTATAACTGTTTGAAAGGGGAGGGAACTTATCACTTGTGAGGAGAGCACCGTCACTAAACTCGATGTGCAAAAAAGAGAATACGCAAAGCAAAACTTTTCCGTCGCTGCAGATCAAAGGAACCGAAAACATGACCCATTTTCTGAGGGCTATGCAAACACTGTGGCTTATATTGACCATTGATAAAGGCTGGGCTAGACTAGCGGGATACACACACACACACACACACACAACTGGATACGATGGACTCCAGTACCCGGAGCTTTAAAAGGGATGGGGGTCGGGGAGTAGGGAAAGGAATTGACAACCAGATGAAGTGGGGAAAAGGAGGGGAGAAGAATATAGTCAGGCACTGCAGCAGGCAGGTAAATCATCAAAAATTCAGTTCCTGCAACTAATGAAAAAAACAATCTCACTATAGTCTGGGGAAAATGGTTCTCTGATGCAAGCCTGATGGTGAGTCTATTTATCGTGTTTCTTTTCCGGACTATCAAAAAAGGTATTTCGAGATTCAACCAATTGTTTTGACTAGGAGACAGAAAAACGGACCAAGCGTTTCCTGATGTAACTTACCGACCGCGGCAGGGCCCAGCGCGGAGAGCGCCCGGAGCTGCCCTCCCGGGGCTGCTCAGAAAAGATGCTCCCCAAGGCCCTGAGAGAGGCGAGCCCGCGATCGGCCTGAGAGGACTGCCTGTGTTCTGCGTGGGGCCTGACTTCAGCCTTCCTTTGGAGGAATATGCCTTCAGTTTTGTTCTGGAAGGGGAAATGGGCGCAGCTCTCCACGCGGAGACCAAGATTCCCAGGCGCTTGACAAACTTGGAAACTCTGGGACGTTCTAAACTGAGTTTCCCTCGTTCCTCAGAGTTCCTTGTTATCTACTTTACCACTGCTAAAGGACTGCAGGCCGAGGGGTGCTATTTGAGAAGATTTTTTTTCCACGTCGACTGGAGAAGCGCCGCCGCCAGTTCCGAAGCCGACTTGCCGACCTCAGCGCCCCGGGCTCGGCGAGGCACACCGCCCGCCCATCCACGCCCGCCCAGTCCCGCTCACGGAGAGAGCCGGCGAGGGAGTATCTTCTCCAGCAGCCAGAGCTCGGTGCCAGGGCGCTCTCCTGACATAACCCTGTCCAGGGGGGGCGAGACGTGGAGAAGCGCCGCCGCCAGTTCCGAAGCCAACTTGCCGACCTCAGCGCCCCGGGCTCGGCGAGGCACACCGCCCGCCCATCCGCGCCCGCCCAGTCCCGCTCACGGAGAGAGCCGGCGAGGGAGTATCTTCTCCAGCAGCCAGAGCTCGGTGCCAGGGCGCTCTCCTGACATAACCCTGTCCAGGGGGGGCGAGACGTGCAATAGCCACCGCTGGGCTCCCCTGCTGCCAGCCCCATTCTATTCCCGCCAGCGTCTTCCCTGGAAGAGCCCCCAGTAGCAGAAACTCTGGCCTCACACCTCCCGGTGCTCCCGGCTTTTCCGGCCCTTTCCGGGATCCCACACTCCCACCCCGTTTCTCCCCCGCGTCGGGACCGAACACTGGCAACATTCCCCACGCCCATCCAGCCGCGCCATTTTAACCCCTCAGAGGTTTCCGCTGCGGAAGGAGCCGGCCACGGAGAAGGTCCATCTTCCCCACCACTCTCCCCGCCCCGCCACCCCGGGCCCCTCCTGGGTCCTCGCCCGAGGCAGCCTAGAGGGGATTAGGAAATAACCCCGGGGTGGGCGGGGGTGGGAGGCACGCTACCTCCGGACTCTGGAAACTTTGGCAAAGTCTCGGGAACACTTGTGCTCCCCCAGGATAGTTCTCTTCGCCTCGCGGCGAGAGCAGGGTGTTCGAGTTTCTTGGCACCAACTGCAAAGAGCCTCTCCCTCTCCCCAGATCCTTTAAGGACATGTGATCTGCAGCCTCAAACTTTCTCCTCTGGTCGAAAAGCTTCGTCAGCCACTGCTAGCGACCCCAGGCGAGGCCGAGAAGGGAGCGCGCTGGTGTGGGGTCAACCCCAAGCCTGGCGCGCAGAGGTCGACTGAGGCCCTGCGGGTCGAGATCCCGTGCCTTGTTTGCAGGAGAAGCCCCAGGGGACCCACGCGGGGCGTGTTGCCCCAGCTGAAACAGGCGTTCCCTTTTCCAGATCATATTCCCCATAAAATCTAAAGCCAGATGCATCGTTTAGGCAACTTCCCATTTCACCGAGAAAGGCACGGATTTGTTTCCAAATTGGACTCTAAATCGAGGTTTCTGATGCCGGTTCCAATGGGGTGAGCAAGTCTGGGGCTTTCGATAGCTCTTGGGAACTGCCCAGACGCATAACGTTTTAGGTACTTAAGTCTCAACCTAGCCCAGGCAGAGCATCATTTGTGAACCCGGAGAAAAAAAAAAGGTGGGGTGCACAACAAAGGCAACCACGAGCTTTCACATCCGTATGCGTCCTTTTTGTTTAAACAAAGGAGAGTAGAAAACATCAACTTCATACTTTTAGACGCACAGTTTAACAAGATAACCCAATCGAACCTGTTTCACAAAAATATGTTACAAAGGAAAAAAAAGAACTTGCAAGAAAGTGAGAAAGTGACTTTGTATGAAACCAAAGGGCGAGCATGGTGAAAGCAGGCATTTTTATAGTCTGTTAAGTCAAAAACAGCTTTTGCTAAGTATTTTCAAAGAGGAAATAGAAGGCTTTTTCTAAAAGAAGTGCCTAGGAGGCTATTTCACCTGTAGCTCGCCTCTCAACATCGTATAGAGAAATTTGGGCGGAGTGGGCCGTCCTTTTTACAGTTGGGACTTTCTGGTATTTACCGTTGTGGTAAAGAGGGGAGGAATAAAAACCAACAAAGCTATCTGGCATTGACTACTGCCTGTTACCTCCAAAACATTAGCAGGAAACCAAGACTGCCTTCCCGAGGTTCGCCTAATCGAACTCCATCGTGCATCTTTGAAAATTACAGCTGTTTTTGAGTCCTGTTAGTAAAATGAATAATCTGCGACGCATAGGCTAAACAATGCAAACAGGTACACAATTACAAGTCTCCCAGGTTTGAAGAGCGAGGGGGCGCAGTGTGAAGATGCCTCGGAGCAGCCAGAGGTGTAATAGCCCTTGGCTGCGCCCTGCGTCAGGTGCCAGTGAGAGGAAGCACAGAGTCATTTACTCGTTGAGAATACTGCATTTCCACTTTTGACTCATTAGGATCAATAGATTTTAATACCTGCCAAAATCCACAAATATTGCCACAACAAAACGTGTTATTAAATAAAGTTAAGTGTTTATTGGGCTTAAAGATGGGGTTTTCCGACCGTTTGGCTACATAAATGTGCGAGAGCAGCAGAGCGAGCGGCTCGCAGGCCAATCTGCCAGTGTTGGTTCGCTGGGAAAGGGGGCGAAACCGAGGACACTTTTAAGCTGACCAGATTGGGGTTGGCTGCCCTACCTGCGGGGTGGCCGTGGGGAGTTACCCTCAGCTCTGAAGATGCCTCCCCTTAACTGAAAACGTCATTGACCAGTAAAGCCGCCCATGCGGGCCGCGCCTCTTCCAAGTCTGCGCAGGCCGCCTTTGTCCCTGCAGTGACTGCCGCGAGGGCAAGGAGCGAGGGGGAGGATGTCACCAGAGTTTATTGAAGTGTTTATAAGCCTAGAACTCTGGTTTTTGCGGGGAGGCGGGGTGTTTATCCAACTTCACTGTAGCAACAATTCTGTGGGCCTCGAATCCCAGGAGGCCTCCGTGCACCCTCGCTGGGCGACCCGGAGTCCGGGCCTCTCCCGAGGATCCGCAGCCGGGGGTCAACGCTCGCCCCCGCGCCACACTCCTTTGCCTCGTCGTGCTTTAAGCACGGTCCCATTCAGTCTGGAATTTCAGCTCAAGATCCGGGCCAAAAGTTCCCTGCGGGGTTGGTATATTAACATCCGCGTTCGCTTTTCCCAGGGGCACGAGGGGCTCCGGACAACTTCTAGCAGCTCCCGGGCGCCCTCCAGGGACCGCCCCCACCCAGTTTCTGCGCAGCTCGGGCCCCCACCTTCGTCTTGCGACCCCAGATCTTGGCCTCCCACGGCCGCGCTCGGGGAGGCTATTGCGACTGATACGCCCCGGGTGCTTTCGTTTTACTTTCGCTCCCTCCTCTCCGCAGCTAGGAAGACTGTGCAAGAACAAAGTAGGGGCGAAAAGCGCGTGTCCTGACAAAGTGTCGGGGGACACTGCAGCTTGGCCCGAAGCTAGGGCGGGGAAATGAAGGCTGAGGCCCGAGGCCTCGGTATCTCTGCCTCTCGCTAGTGTGGGACGGGCCAGGGGGCCCTGCCTAGTTTTCTTCATGCAAGGAAAAGTGGTTTGTAGATATTCAGAACAAAATTGGCGCGGAAACGAATTCGCCGTCTTAGGAGGGCTGTGGCAGGGCACAGCAGAAGCAGGAAGACCGGCAGTCAGGGCCTTTGCCTAAATTGGAAGGAAACCAGGGGAGACAGCGCCAGCTCCCGTACCAGGCTCCGAGCACCATCAGGTGTGAGGGGACCAAAGCGCCGTCCGGTTAACTGGGGGGTCGACTAAGTTCCACGTTTTGGCAACCCAGCAACCACCGCACGGGTTCGCTTTGGTTCCCCTCGCCTTCTTTAGAGCGAGTGCACACATTGGCAGCTGATAATCCCACCACCTAAAGTCTCCCTCTTAAAAGGCAAGCCTGGAAAGGTTTCCCAAATAGAGACAAATTTACTACTGTCTTGACTGGCCCAGCGAAAGCGCTCCCAGGTTTGGAGGAGCCCAGTGCCCAGCCAGGAAGCTCGGCTCAGGGTGTGCGAGTCCTTGAAGAGTCCCCCACGGCCTGCAGTTGGGCCGAATGAGGGTCTGTGCGCGGGAACGGTTTCCCCAAATTCCTTAAGTAATACCTTAACCCTTCCAAACTGTTCATCACACTGTTCAGCTGCCAGGAAAGGTCCGACGCGCTTCTGGCCCTCGTCCTAGCTCAGCTCTAGTTTATTCCACCAGTGATCTGAGAAGCTAAATTATTTTATTCCCACCCTGTATAGTTAAACAGCAATATACATAAATCACTCAGGGAAGCTGCTAAGGCAAATAACACTCAACTGAGCTACTTGCACTTGGTTTTATTGTAAGGCCTTCCTCTGGTGTTTACCGCCCTCCTTGTTTACATCAAGCTCAGGAACAGAGGCTTTAGGCCGGTAGAGAGCTCAGTTTCATTTCAAGGGTATGGCAAGGCCTCTCATTTCGTCATAAGGTTTTGAAGGATAGTTCGTCTGTTTTTGTCTCACATCTAACTTCCAGTAACTTCTCAAAAACTATATTCCTCAAACTGTAGCTCCGGTCTGCAAACTCCCGGCTCCCTAGCTGTCCGGGAAGGGGGACTCGAGCTCGCGCAAAGCCTCGCTGCACCTGCGGAAGAGGGAGAGCGTCTGGGTGCGCCATGGAACGCCCGCACCGCGCTTCCCGCGCTCC
>NW_012111031.1:2097619-2097962 GCF_000951035.1 Colobus angolensis palliatus
GGGCGGCGCGGAGCCCCGGGGAGCTGGTTTTCCCGGGCGGGCACGTGACGGGGTTGGCAGCGTTCGGGCCCCGGCTGGGAGGGGGAAGAAGCGGGGAGCAGAAGGCCGCGGGCGGGCGGCTGGCGCGCTGTGTACTTAGGTCGTGTGCTGGGGCTTTTCTCTCCCAGGAGCCGGCGGGGGGAGGGTAGGGGGAGGGGCCACCGCTCCGCCTTCTCCTTTTCGCAATGTTGACGCAATCTATAAATAGTGGAACAAAAGGACCAACTTCCTCGGAGCTTTGCTGAAACTGCACAAAAAATCGAGCCGGGGGGTTCCCTGGTCCCCGGCGATGGGGCGGGGAGCG
>NW_012111031.1:2099379-2107328 GCF_000951035.1 Colobus angolensis palliatus
CGCGTCCCCGGGGCGCCGGGTGGTGAGAGACCCGCTGGGCCGTGCGGGCCCGCGGTCCAGCCCAGCGGGTGTGTGGTTGGAGTCTGTTACAGCCCCGAGGGACGCGATCCCAGCAGTCGTTACGCGCTATTTGGGGAAACTCGGGGTTTTGGTGACTCAGCGCGGTGAGCGCTATTTATAGGTAGAAGCGTTAGGAGAAGGGAAATAAGCTTCGCTTGAATCCGTCCGTTCCTCCGCCCGAGGACTGCAAAGAGCTCCGTTTGGAGGCAACAATTGAAAGACTTCTGAAAAAGATTTGGCAGTTAGAGCATGTGCTATAAGACATAGCAGGCTTCGCCAGGAGACCAGTTACAACAGTTTGTCTCAAAAAGAACGTTTTCTGGAGTAGATGGAGGAGTTTAAGGACGCGTTATGACCCGTAGACTGTCTTTTTGGGTGTTAGTGTGTGAACTATGAGTAATTCAGGTGAAAACCGAGCAGTCCTCCCAGTACATCGCAGACTATCGAGAACTGCGTTGTTAGTTGCAGGATTTGTAAAATACACATCATGTGGTGGATAGGTATAAAAGAAAACTGAATGATATTGAAAGTTACTATGCAATATTTTATAACAGGAAGGTGTGGGTGCCGTTTATCTAGAATAAAAAATCTGGGGATTATAAATTACATGTTTATAATCCAATTTCTCCCTCCTGAAAAGCACTACGAAAAAAGGCCTTTGGTTCTTCAACAGTGTATAAATGCTACACAGTTTTGGCTTCACTTTATGATTTTGATTCTTTTTTCCCACCTCCACCCCAGTTTGTATATCCAAGAGGTAGATGTTAAGAGAAAGCAATTGCCAGGTTAGCTGCAGGGAGGCAAGAGTTCACCCTCAGTTTGCTTAGCCTGCACAGCTTTCTGTAAGTAGTGTGACTGGAGGTGTTTCTTGAAAGAAGGTGTGGTTTCTTGGATGGCAGAAGTTAGGCCAGTTAAGAAGAAAGGAAAGGGCCTCTGAAGCTGAGCACGCAAAGTGGCATGTACCCGGGTTTGTAGTGAAGAACTACAGCTAGATCAGTATAGGTGGAAGGTGAGGCCAGGTCGGGCAGGGCTTTGTATACGTTGCATGCTGAAGAATTTGGACTTTAGCCTGAGACGTACAAGTTTTTGGGGAAAACATACCTATTGAGGAAAAAAAAAAAAAAGCAATGGGCTCTTTCTCCAGAAGAAAAAAAAAATGCGCTTACATACCTATGCTAAAAATTTTGCATACAATTTTAGGGGGGTTACTCTGCTTTGTGAGTAAATTCCTATTCTGGCTCAGGACTAAAATAAAGGGAGAGCCATGAAAGGATTTTTAATGGAAATGTCATATTGAGGTGTACACTGGTTGAAGTCCTGGAGACTTGAAGATGGAATGTAAAACAGCCTGTGACCTAAGTAAGAATCAGTTAGGACCACAGCTGTGTACCTAGGGATAGTGGGGATACAGAAAAGAGGAATTCAAGGAAATAATTAAATTGGTGGAATTCCATTGGTGGAACGGGAAAACTGGTTGGTTGGCTGTATAGGGCAAGAGCAAGGGATACCCAGATTTCTGGTTTAGGATGTGGACTAGAAGGAGAAGTAGGCCTCAAGTCCAGGGGAAGGAACTCTGTTTTGTCCCTGTAGAATCTGAAGTATCAGAGAACTATTGGTGGTAGCAGGGGGTGTTGAGGTAGTCTGGCTCTCTGGAGTCATTAAAATGTAGGTAGTAGCTAAAGCCATGGGAGGGGCTTAGATGGACCACAAAGGGTGCCTTGTAAGAAGTGGTCTGAGGAGGGAACCCTGGGAATACACCCACATTCAGGGGAAGAAGGGGAGCAGAAGGAATCTTTGAAGAGCAGTGATGAGTGACTAAAGATAGAGCGGTGTCCTTAGCATGTAACTGATGAATAAATTCTGCTTCCTTGATAATAGAAACATGTTGCTGCTTTGTTCCCTTTATATGACTGAAAAAGCTGTGTTCTCTTGAATTTAGAAGGACAGTGAAGATAGGAGAGGATGAAATCTTGCTTTTCCCTTTTTATGAAACTAGAGATACCTAAGGAAGAAGAAAAGGAGAAATGGAAGAAATCAAACTTTCTCTTTCCCCTGCTCAGTCTCCAAGCCCTCAAGGAAAGGAGTTGGGATAGACTGAGTCCCCTTGATGGTGTTTTTTGCACTTCAAAACCACACTTAATCTCCAACAGTTAGTAGCAGAAGGTGCTAAAATCACAATCTGGCTAAGGAAATAAGGAAGCAAGCGTGGAACGAAATGGTTTTCCTTTGCCTTTTCCATTTCCTTCCTTCCAACAGGTTAACCTGTTTCAGTTAACCTGACTAGGGATTTATTGGAAGCAGTGACTCAAGTACAAAAACCACCCCAAAATTTAGTGGCTTAAAACATTACCTTGCTCAGTATAGAAAACTTATTTCTAATCCACTGGATGACAGCTGGGGCAGCTCAAAGGCTGGGGCTGGCATCATCTGAAGGCTTGTCCACTTGCTTGTCTAGTGGTTAATACTGAATGATGGCTGGAACTTTAGTTGGGGCTATCAGCCAGAACACCTACACGTGGCCTCTCCATGTGGTCTGGCTGCCTCACAACAGGGTGGCTAGTTCCACGGGTCCTAAGACTGAGAACCAGATGGATACTGTATCACAGAGTCTCGCTCTGTCACCCAGACTGGAGTGCAGTGGCACAATCTCGGCTTACTGCAACCTCTCCCTCCCGGGTTCAAGCGATTCTCCTGCCTCAGCATCCCAAGCAGCTGGGACGACAGGGGCCCACCACCACGCCCGGCTGATTTTTGTATTGTTAGTAGAGACGGGGTTTCACCGTGTTAGCCAGGATGGTCTCGATCTCCTGACCTCGTGATCTGCCCACCTTGTCCTCCCAAAGTGCTGGGATTACAGGCGTGAGCCACCACACCCGGCGAAACTGTATCATTTTTTATAACCTAGTCTTAGAAGCCATGCTGAATTATATCCATCACTTCCGTTTGTTAAAAGCAAATTACTAAGGCCATATATGTTCTGGGGAGGGGAATTAGACTCCACCTTTTAATGGTAGTGTCAAAGAATTTGCAGCATGTTTAAAATCACCACACATAACTTCAGATAAATAGATTTATAAACAGTACATTTGTATATTAGCTAAAGTTTAAATATAAGAAACCTAATAAATACCCTCTTTTTTATATTAGAATGAAATATAAAAAGCCAAACATTTAAATGTTCCAGCAAAGCTAATCCTGAGCCAACTTGAGTAAGCAGTCTGTCTCATAATTTTCCCATACCACCTTCTCCCTGTGACCATTCCCTCCACGTCAGGCCTCCTGTACACACATACCTGTCTGCCAACCTAGGTAGGACATTCACAGTAGCTGTACCTCCAGGGTGATGAAAACTTTTTTCTTTGCCCTCCATGAGTTGTCCCAACTTTGGACCTCACAGGATCACTAGCAATCAATGGCATAATGTCCTTACTTCTCAAAATAAAAAAGCAAAATGCTATGGAGAATGTTCCAGTAAGTAATTTTATTATAATAATTAAAACAAAATGACATTTCCCAAAAGGGACAATATGCTTTTAGATGTTACAATATTGACTTTATTGGGGCTTATTTATTCATCAAAGACAGTAATTCTAAAGGAACAGCTGAGGCGTTAAGTATTTTATAAGAATATGCATGTTTCCAATGAAGGCGATGTAACACTTGATTATTACAATAAAAAAATGGATACTTCTCCCACCTTTATAATGCAAACTGATTTATTTTTATTTTAAACCATCATATATAATTATTTGTTTAGTAGAGATGCGCAAGAGTTATCCCTCTAAAAATCTAAAAATACTACTTTTCATTGAATAATCAAGGTTAAATAATCGTTTCTTATAACCTAGTATCTTGTAAAATTCTCCCTAAGCTGATATTAACTTATACCTCTTTGGTGTGTGTGTGTGTTTTTTTTTTTAAAGAAATACTAAATGTGCTTCCTCTGTTACTTAGAAATAGATATAGTGCTTAGGCCATTTTAATAATTTGTACTTTCCTAAAGGCTAATCCCTCTAATTTTGGTAATTTTGCATATTTATATTTATGATGAGTCAAAATCACATTGTAAGTTCATACTGTAGAATACAGGTTTTTAAATAAGTACATCCAGATAAGAAGCAAATGTATATTTATGAGCCCTTTATTTTTTGGTGTATTACTTAATGATGTTTGAAGTAGCTTTTTAAAAAAATAAAATGAAACTATACCTTTGCTTTTAAAGTTTCTCATATAGTAATGATTAAAAAAAAAAAAAAAGGATGCAGCATTCAGGATAAACTGATAGACTTTGCTATCAGATCCAAACTACTTACTTCTCTGTGAGCTCATAGCTACCATGGAGGCAGCCCAAAGGAGCTTAAGTAAACACTAAAATTACATAATGAGGTTCTGAAGGAGCAACAACCCCAACCAAACTGTGCCATATAGTTTCACAGATGCTGTTTTTCTGTATGCCAGAATGCTCCCCTATCTATAGAATGACTTCACAGTAATGATAACACGAAAGAGAATTGGAAGAGGGCCAGTCTGGCTCCAGACATTTTGAATGAAGGCAGGGTTGAGGAAATTATTTCAAAGTAGTTATCCAGTGAATTTTTAAAAACCTTATAAACTAAGCATTTAGTAGCATTTTGGAAAGTGCTATAGTGAAACTGGCACATGGAGAAATAAATTCAGTACAGAAAATAGGATACCAGGATCACATAGCTTAGGGTCTTAAAAAAGAATGTATGATCTTGCTAGCTAATAGCAATAATGCTCTGTCTACAAATACATTAAGAAGTAAATGCAATCTTCTTAAGTAAAAGACAAAGAATTACATGTCCTTAAGGTAGTAACGTTATTCCTATGAATATGTGAGTAAAAATTCAACCTTACCTAATTAAATTACAGAAAGACCCCTCCCCCGTCAGATTAACAGATTGAAAATAAGTGCTAATAACCAGTGCCACTAAGAATGCAATAAAACTTTCAGTCTTGGCTGGGCTAGGTGGCTTAAATGCCTGTAATCTCAGCACTTTGAGAGGCCGAGGCAGGCGGATTACGAGGTCAGGAGTTCGAGACCAGCCTGGCCAACATGGTGAAACTCTATCTCTACTAAAAAATATATAAAAATTGGCTGTGCAGGATGGCGTGTGCCTGTAATCCCAGCTACTCGGGAAGCTGAGGCAGGAGAATCACTTGAACTTGGGAGGTGGAGGTTGCAGTGAGCCAAGATTATGCCACTGCACTGCAGCCTGGGTGACAGAGCACACTTGGTCTCATAAAAAAAAAAAAAAAAAAAAATTTCAGTCTTACCTATTGCTGTATTACCTTTCTGGGGTCTTAAAAATGTCCAGCTCTTTGACACAGTAGTTCCACTAACAGGAACCAATCTAAAGGAGATAATCAGATATGAATCAAAGATTTATGCGTATTCACTAGAGTATCCATACAGAGGAAACAATCTGAATATTCAACAGTGAGACAGTGGTTTAATAAACCATGGTATATCTAACAAAATATGTATCTATTAAAAATACTTAATGACAGAAATATTAATATTTAATATACACTTAAGATTTTTAGGTTATAAAACTTTTTCTCATTTATTTAAAAATACATGTATAATGCATTTGTAAAATGCATAGGAAATGCATGTATATGTAAAATGCATAGGAAAACGATGGAAAAAGTACACGAAAATGTATTCTGTGATTATCACTTTTACCTTTGTATATTTTCTAAACTGAGCACATATTATTTTAACAATTAGGAAAAAAAATCATTAAAGCTAAAAGATTTTCTTCTAAATATTTAAATCAAATGACATATATTTACAACTTTATAGCACAAGGATAGTTAATAAAGTAACATAAACTATTAGTTACTTTTCATAAGTAACTTCATTTTGCATAGTTATAACAGTATCTACCAGTGGATAATCTCTGCTTACTAAAATAATGTATAGGCAAATATAGAGTATTATGCAAAGGTATAATTTGAGGTTTCACATTTTGGTGGAAAAGTTGTTCAGGCAAATGTTGGTAGAATCTGTAAATTCATCTGTAAAGCTATTGTACATTAGCTATTTTTACAATAGTATTTTTAAAGGTTATTATTTTTAATTGTGGCAAAAGTAAATATAAAATTTACCATCTTCACCATTTTTAAGGGTACAGTTCAGTAATGATAAGTATATTCACATTGCTGTGTATGATACTATTTTATGGATAATGGCTATTGATTTTATAAAAATGCATGCTCATTTATAAATAATTCAAACAATATAGAAAGTTACAGGAAAGTTTTTAAATCTCAGATGCTAGCCTTTACCATCAATATAAATGAATATCATTTTAGTATATATTTCTATGCATTTCTATGAATAAGATCATTTTATTTAAGATGAGAACATTACAGTACCTTTTTTTTTTTTTTTTTTGAGATGGAGTCTAGCTCTGTCGCCCAGGCTGCAGTGCAGTGGTGGCCGGATCTCAGCTCACTGCAAGCTCTGCCTCCCGGATTTATGCCATTCTCCTGCCTCAGCCTCCGAGTAGCTGGGACTACAGGCGCCCGCCACCACGCCCGGCTAGTTTTTTGTATTTTTTTTTTTGTAGAGACGGGGTTTCACCATGTTAGCCAGGATGGTCTCGATCTCCTGACCTCGTGATCCGCCTGCCTCGGCCTCCCAAAGTGCTGGGATTACAGGCGTGAACCACCAAGCCCGGCCGAGAACATCACAGTACTTTTAAATTGAAAAGTATTAAATTTAAAATTATTCTAATTTGGTGGAAGAGAAATGGAAGGAACTGCTGAACTTTTGAAAATGTTTATTTGTCACAAGAAAGCTTAGTTCCTAAAATACCCAAGATTTTAAAAATTAAGGCTTTAGAGACTTTTTAATCCGTATGTTTCAAACTCAGAAATGCCAGCAGACTCTGCTATGAAAAATATATTTTTATTGGTTATGTTATTGTTTTTACAAACTCAAGTTTTAATGTTTGTTTTGTAACTTTCATTTCTTTAGTTATTTCATCTTGATCTGTACTTAAAAATCCAGAGCTTACAACGTGCCGTGGTTCTCTGTATCTTACTTATTAATTTTGATTCATCACTTAGTCATCTGCTCTTTACTAAGAAGTTTTTTTTTCCCGTACATGGACTCATAGATGCTATATTTGCCTTTTTTTGTTAATTCTTGAACGGCACTTACTATTTAGATATAATAGTTTTGGGTCATGCTGGCTTTGCCTTAAAACTGTGCAGACATTTTTCCTTTGTTTTCTGGCTTCGAATATTGCTTAGAGGAAGTGTAAGGCCAGCTTGATTTCCTCCCTCTTGTAAGTGATTTAGTTTTCTGCCAAGAGATTTGAAAAGTTTTTTCTTCACTCTTTATGAGCATATGCCTCTATGTTGAATATATGTCCATTTTACATTGAACATTTTATTCTGCAGACTTGTTTATTTTGTGGAAATTCTCCTCTATTACATGCTTAATTGCCTTTTCTGATTCATTTGTTGCATTATATATGCAGGGAGATGGAGCAGCTTATATTATGTCAGCTTTGTCTTACTTCCACATTATCTTCTTTGCAATTTCTTTGGTCTAGTTTTCTACTACATTCATTACAATTTATTAATTTCTAGAATTTCTTAAATTCATTTATTAACTAGAATTTGAGTACCTACTATATATGCCAGGCACTAGTGGTAAATATGATCACATCCCTGCCTTTATGAAAGTTACATTTCAGTTGAAGATGGAAGAGGAAGAAATAAACTTGTAGTGATAAGAAAAAGAAATGGAGGTAAGGAATTGGGGTGGGTGGGGGGTGGGTACGGAGAGGATTGTGCATTTTATTTTTATTTATTTATTTATTTTATTTTATTTTATTTTATTTTATTTT
>NW_012111031.1:2107378-2110177 GCF_000951035.1 Colobus angolensis palliatus
TTTTTTTTTTTTTTTTTTTGAGAAAGGAAGGGGCTTCTAATACTATTATGGCCTACTGCCTGCCGGTAGATAAAAGGTTATAGGAATAATGTGTAGCCATCGCTATTGGACAAACCCAAGAAAGATCTTATTTTGATCCTAAGTATATATTTTCCCCTCAAGATTCTTGTTGGAGGATCCATTTCACCTTTATCTATTACCACAGACACAAAAGGGAAGTTCCTTTACACAAATTGATATTCATCCACAATAAAACCCATGAGAGAAGTTGGAGTTAGTTGGCAAAGCTACAGCATTTTACCACTCCTAGGAGGAACATTTACCTATATTCATATGTACGCATAGCTGTAGCCGCTCAGTTGTGCTTCAGAAAAATTCCATTTGCATACATTACCATGTAAATGGTGACCACTGGAGTTGTGTATCATAGGGACATTGCATATATGTTTTATATATCAAATTAATGAGGGTAGGCTAATTGCCATAATAGATCATCCCAAAAATATATAGTGGCTCAAAGCTGTTCTTGCTAAACAAGTTTACTACTTGTTTAGTAGTTTCCAAGGTCTTTCTGTACCTAAGCATTTAGGAGCTAACTTCCAAGGTTTCCTTGGAGGGGTCAGTCTGTTGGGAGTTCTTTTTAGGGACAGGAGCTTAAAGTTGTTGATTTCTTTAGTTGACTTAAAGAGCTTAAAAGTAGTTGACTTCCATTCTCATTCCACTAGCTAGAGCTTAGTCATATGCCCACATCTTAACTGCAAGAGAGGCTAGGAAATAAAATTTATCTGTATGGCCATGAAGTAAGAACATGGATTTTGATGTCTAGCTGGCTGTCTTTGCTTACTTGAGTGCCCCCCTCCTTCCCAAATTCCTAAGTGGTTACCAAAAAATAAATTAGCAGACACAATTATGCTTCAAATAGAAAAAGTTAATAGTGAAACAAAGGGACTTTTATTGAAGAATTAACCTCTGTCCTTTACCTCCTTTAGGCAGAATTGTTAATTAATGCATACCAATAGTCAACTAGCAACTGAAATCTCAAAATGAGGAAAAACCAAATTTTTACAAGCATTACCTTTACATACATATTTAAATGCAGTTTGGCTTGGTTTTCTTATTCCATTACTAGTCAAATTCAGAACTCTGACTTATAGTTTCTTGCTTGTTTTAGGGGCTACCCTATTATTAAATGATGTTTGAAAAATACTCAGCTTTTTACAACAAAGATAGCAATTCCACAAATGAAAACAGCAGTAAGTTAGGTCTGTTTGTTTCCTTTGGATAAGTTGTCATAATCCTCAAACTGTAGTCAACTATTCAGTTTTTCATAGAAGCACTGCATGGTTGCACTTCTGAAATCAAAAACAGGAAGTATGCCATATAAATGTCAGTAAAACTAAAACTCAGTTCTATGGTTTGATGTTTCTCTTCCCCCTATATTTTCATGTTAATGTCTGATTTTATGTGTACTTAGAATGACTGCATAAAGGTAAATGGTAATCTTACCTGATTTGTTTTCTTTGACAGCCTAACACAGTTTTAGGTTGGGTATGGGGGCATGGAGGAAACCTGTGAAATAACCTAATATTTTAACTTTCATGGAGGGAAAGGAAAGGACCAAAGAAACTGCTGTTAATTTGGCATCATTAGAAATTGCTTTATTACTGCCAGAATACAGTATAGATAGATAAACAAAGAGGCCAGTCTTTTAATTTAACTATTTGAAAATCTACTACAGAAAAAACTGTTACACTTTGTATAGTCTTATTTTGATACCTGAGCAATTCCTTGAATGTGTTCCACTACCTTAATTCCTTCATGAGACAACTAAGGAGTGGCTTAAATACTGTGAAAATCCAGGATATCCCTGCTTGTTCTCTGTGAAGTAGGAGTCTTCTTATAGTTCATTTAATATTTCCAATATAACATAATTCCACATAAATTTCTATAGAAATTCCAAGGAAATATTTAAACTGACCAGTCCAGAAGTTTTATATTACTTCAAATATTTCTGGAGAAATGTTACACGTAGGTGTCTCTGTAACTTTAAAATGTTTTTCTTTAGGAAACTGTTTCTCCTCTTAGTTTGTACTTAAATTGAACACTGAACGAACAATTTACAAAGTCACATGCTATAGGAATGAAGTAACAAAAAATAGAGCCTGACTATCTAAACTCCCTTGAAAGACCACACTGACCCAGAAAATATGGCTTAAAGACAAAAAGGCACCCTGATTGTTTACTTTTTGTTTTTTGTTTTTTTGCAGCATATGAGGCACTGTTGAGTATATATACAACATTTAAGGCATTATCTTTTGATTTAAAATACAGAAGAGATATGGGTGTATGTGAGAAGTAACATAAATAAGGGTATGTTAAGTGCAAACTACACGTAATTGCTAAAGAGATATGGGAAATGAAGTTATTTAACTCTAGATTGATATTGGGTAGAAGTTTGCTGGAATAGGCAAATCTTTTTTTTTTTTTGGAGACTGAGTTTTGCTTTGCCCAGGCTGAAGTAGCATGGTCTCGGCTCACCGCAACCTCCGCCCCCCAGGCTCAAGTGATTCTCCTGCCTCAGCCTTCCAAGTAGCTGGGATTACAGGTGCCCGCCACCATGCCTGGCTAATTTTTGTACTTTTAGTAGAGATGGGGTTTCGCCATGTTGGCCAAGCTGGTCTCAAACTCCTGACCTCAGGTGATCCACCTGCCTCGGTCTCCCAAAGTGCTGGGATTACAGGCGTGAGCCACTGTGCCCAGTCAGCAAATCTTACATAGAATTTGTTTTTTTTTTTTTTT
>NW_012111031.1:2110227-2114820 GCF_000951035.1 Colobus angolensis palliatus
CCCGGCTAGCTTTCTTTTGGATTTTTTAGTAGAGACGGGGTTTCACCGTGTTAGCCAGGATGGTCTCGAACTCCTGACCTCGTGATCCGCCCTTCTCGGCCTCCCAAAGTGCTGGGATTACAGGCTTGAGCCACTGCGCCCGGCCATGAGGATTGTGCATTTTAGATAGAGTAGTTAGAGCAGGCCTCTCTAAGAGGACATTTGAGAATAGGCCTGAGTGAAGTGAGGCAGTGGGCTAGGCAAAGACCTGGGCAGTCCAGAAACGAGAAGAGCACATACAAAGGCCCTGAGGTGGGAAGGCAGTGTGCTCAAGACAGACTGATTAGAGCCAAACGAGTAACAGGAAGTGGGTGGCAGATGAGACTAGAGAAATGGATAGGCCAGCCAGATCACCAAAGGAGCTATACACCCTAGGAAAGAATTTGATTTTTGTTCTAAGTGTGATGAGGAGCGGCAGATGGTTTATGCTGTAGAAGAACCACTCTGGCTGCTGCTAAGTATTTCAAGAGTAATCACTGAGTATAAGAGATTGGTTAAATGGGTGTTACAGGACTGAAAAAAGCAAAAAGAGAGCACTGAGATAACAGAGTAACTTGGGGAAGCAGCTACTGCCCCTGGTACTGGGTAAACACAGAAAGACCTCAAGTTCCTAGAACCCAGGAGCTAGGGGGAGGGACTTGGCAGAGCTGGAACCCTGACCTCAGAGAAGGAAGTGCTGCCCATCAGCTGCTGGTACCCCTGAGAGGGTCTGTTGGGACTGGTGTAGGAGAGCCAAATATAGTTGCAGTTCTGAGCTAACTACCATTGTCAGGGTGAAGGCCCATAGCTGGGGCAACACTGACAGGTACAGAAGGCCTATGAGGGAGAGCAAGTTATTTTCCCCTCTTCTTGACTTCTAGTTTTCCCCTACTACTCTATATTGATGAAACATAGCAGGAATTCAACTGGCAAAGCAGAAATAAAGTTTGCAGAGTCCCAGTCCCAGCATCACAAAGCACTGTGTATGGAAAGGTTTATTGCTGAAAGACAACAGCTTAATAACTGGGACAAAGAGGAATTAAGGACAATTTCTACATTTTTGCCCATAGCAACTAGAAATGATGCCATATATTGACATGGGGGAAGACTTAGGGAGAAGTAAAATGTGGAGGAGAAGAAAATCAAGAGATTTGTTTTAAATGTGCTAGCTTTGAGGTTCTCTTTCGACGTCTGAGTGGAGTTGCTGGACAAGCAGTTGTATGTGAGTCCAGAGCTCAACAGAGGCATCAGGGGTAGAATATAAGTGTTAGTAGTCCTATGATGGTAGACAGTATTTAACACCAAGAGACTGAAGACATGACCTTAGAGGGAAATGAATTTTGATGGTGGGTATGAGGAATATGCCTGGGACTCCCAAACATTTGAGAAGAGGAAAATGATCTGGCAAGAAGGTAGTTGGTAATCTCAACAAGAGCACTTTAACTGATGCTGTGGAGACAATAATCCAAACTGGAACGGATTCAAGAGATAATGTAAGGTAAGGAAGTGGAGATTGCAATTATCGAGTCTTTGAAGAACTTTGATATAAAGGGCCTTCTATTCCCTTTCTAAGCAGATGTGGATATGGACTGTAGGGTGATGAGGGAGAAACTGAGAATGCAGGATACGGAGGGGATAATCACAGGAACAAAATGTTTGAATATGCAAGAGAAGATGAGACCTAGGACACAGTAGAGGGGTTTGCCTTAGATAAGAGCAAGGATAGTTGATCTTTATAATAGGAAGAAAGTATATTTGAGTACAGATAAAAGCACATTGGTAGATTCTATGTGGGAAGATAAGTTTCTCTTGTGACAACTTCTATTTGTCAATGAAACAAGATTTGAAGTGAGGAGCATGGAGATGTGGGAGATTTAGGAGAGAAGAGATGGGACGTAATCATTTTGGAGAAGAAAAGAATGAATTCATTAGGGGAATGTTCTGGGACTGCCAGTCTTCCCTCTTGGTGAGAATTTGACTTCCAGCTATGTCTTATTTCATTTCTTGCTGTTCCAAATTTATTTTGAAATAATTGCATTCTTTTCGCCTCTGTTGCCTTAGGTTGTGGACATTTTCTTTTTCTAGCTGATTCTAGTAATGCTTTTAAAGGAGTTCTTACTGTTAAAAGAGTTCTTTTAAAAGAGTTCTTACTGTTAAAGGAGTTCTTACTGTTGTTTTTCCAGTATACAAAATATACTGTTGTATCCTTTTTGTAAAGTATATGTGCAGAGAGGTTCTGTGGTCTGTTTTCACTCACCATTTTATCTGGAAGTCTAGAAATGTGTTTTTGTTTATTTACTTAACTATCTATCTATTTATGAGACAAGGTCTCGCTCTATTGCCCAGGCAGGAGTGCAGAGGCACAATCGCACTTCCTTGCAGCCTTGACCTCCTGGGCTCAAGTGATGCTCCCACCTCAGCCTCTCAAAGTACTGGGATTATAGGCATGAGCCACTGCATCCAGCCCTAGAATCATGTTTTTAAATGGGGTACTACACTTCATATTTTTTTCAGATCACCCTATGTATAGAAATATAACAAAAGGAGTCATATTAATATTATATATTATAATAGCCACCATTTACTGAGTGCCTGTGAGCCAGGCACTATGCTAGGTACTTTACATACATGAGCTCTAAAACTTACAATGACCATACACGGTAAATCTTATTTCCAGTTAATTCCACAAGAAACCTTTTTTATTGATCGTAAAATCTTACCTGAACCTCACACAGCTGATCAAAATGAACAAGGTAAGCACAAATTTTTCTTTTTTGAGTGTCAAAAATTAGCATTTAAGGCCGGTTACAGTGGCTCATGCTTGTAATCCCAACATTTTGGGAGACCAAGGCAGGAGGGTCACTTGAGGCCAGGAGTTGGAGACTAGCCTGGGCAACATAGTGAAACCCCATCTCTACTAAAAATACAAAAAAAATTAGCCAGGTGTGGTGGTGTGTGACTGTAGTCTCAGCTACTTGGAAGGCTGAAGCAGAAGAGTCACTTGAACCCCAGAGGCAGAGCTTGCAGTGAGCCGAGATTGCGGCACTGCACTCCAGCCTGGGCGATAGAATGAGACTCCGTCTCAAAAAAAAAAAAAAGAAAAGAAATGCAAAATAATAGTTTGCAAAAATGTACCACACAAACCAACTTTTTAATGTCATATTATATTATTAAATTCTTGGTGGGAGAGTTGCTGACAGACTCAAGGAACTTGGTAAATTAATTGAGGTATCCCTTCTCAAATTACCTTCATCATCAGCTAACATACTGAAAGCCTGCTATGTCAGAATACTTAGTACATTGTATTAAACCATTATAATTTTATAAGTGATAGAATATGTATGTGTTTTCTGGAAATATCATTATTTGGATTTAAGTAATACCAACTTTTCTCTTGGTCAACAATGTTTGTACACACACATACACATACACACATATATTTATATTTGTGATGATACTGAAAACACAGTAGTATGTAAACATATCTGATTATAGAAGTAGTACATGGTAAGTGAAGAAAGTGTGAAAATAGGTTAAAATAAAGAAAAAAAATATTTTAAAGGACACCAGGAAAAAATAACCAATAGTTCCTTTATTTAGAGGCAACTGTTGAGAGTTGACATATTTCCAGGCAGTTGTTTAAGCTGATGAGGTTTCAACTGCTTGTGTACACTGCCTTTTTATGTGACAATGTATCATAAATGTTTCCTCAAATGTATTATAAATTGAAAACTCCTCAAAAGTTTCAGTGTCTGCATAATGTTCCTTGTATGGATTACTACTTCCCTAAGTGGTTATTTATTTTCTTTACTTACAAATAATATTGCCATGAGCTTTTTTATGTATAAATCTGTTTTCCTAAACTAGAATAAATTCCTAGAAATGAGCTAAAAGGTCAGCATTTTTAAGCTTCATTATCTGGTAAAATTTTTGCTGTAAAAATTAAATTTCACTTTTAATTCTCTGTATATTTTAATATCAAAAATAAATCTAAGGAGAAAAATTTATGTGGACTACCTTTTAAAGTTGAGAGTCACATTCAAATTTAGACACAAGGTTTTTGTTTTGATTTTATTCTTAATGTTTTAACTTTTAAGGAAAAGTCTGCTCTTCAAAACCAAACAGTGTTGCCTCCCAACTCAGCATCAGTTTAATCTCACATGTACACCACTAAGTCATGGAATAAAATGACAAAAGCAAGTGAAAAAATAAAATAGTTATCAACTGTAATCTAGTCAGCTCCATTACTCAGTATTATTTAAATGAGACAAAGAAATGGGTTCTCCCCTAAGAATGTTTAAAGTTGTACTGAGTATGATACAGAATTTTTAGGAAACATAGGATCTCTATACATCTTTTATGACTCTGATCATTATCATTCCATTGTGCCCAGTACTACTCCTCCAATTTTTTTTTTTTCTTTTTTTTTGAGATGGAGTCTTGCTCTGTGGGCCCAGGCTGCAGTGCAGTGGTGGCCGGATCTCAGCTCACTGCAAGCTCTGCCTCCCGGATTTATGCCATTCTCCTGCCTCAGCCTCCCAAGTAGCTGGGACTACAGGCGCCCGCCACCTCGCC
>NW_012111031.1:2118435-2125454 GCF_000951035.1 Colobus angolensis palliatus
TCCCGGGTTCACGCCATTCTCCTGCCTCAGCCTCCGAGTAGCTGGGACTACAGGCGCCCGCCACCACGCCCGGCTAGTTTTTTGTATTTTTTTTTTTGTAGAGACGGGGTTTCACCATGTTAGCCAGGATGGTCTTGATCTCCTGACCTCGTGATCCACCTGCCTCGGCCTCCCATAGAATTTTTAAGGAGTAGTGAATTTGGATTGCCAGAGAAAAGATAACCATTCATTCATTCAGCAAAGGTTTATTGAGTGCTTACTGTGTGCCAGGCACTGTTCTAGAGACATAGCAGCAAACAAAACTGTTATAGAACAGGAACAGGCAGGTCATCTCCCAGGTATGACACTTTGATAGGAACACAAAATACAAACAGGAGAGTAGAAAGAGATGAAATACAAAGGGAAAGAGCTGGTATTGGGCTTATATTAATATTAAAAGGCCTTACATGCTAGATGTTTCTAAGTGGGAGAAACATGCTGGAAAGATACTTGGCATGAATGAACTTATGTCCCTATGTTCAGAACAGACTGCTTTTCCTTCTCTGTTGGTTGGCTCTTCTAGCCTCCTAGGAACCTTTATAATCACCTGTGTGATCCAATATAAATACTGCACATATGAAGGTTCCCAGTTGAGGAGTTTGGAAGCAAAAAGGGAAAGAATGGCTGGAACAGACTTCAATCTTCTGTCTCCTTTTATCTTCCCAATGGCTAGTAGAAAATACTATCATCAATCTCTTCCTTGCAATAATCTCCCATATGATATCTGTCTGCATTGTGACTCAATTCCTGAAGGTTCTGTTCTTCATTCCTTTCTGGTAGAATAACTGAAAAGAAAGGAGATTCCATTTACATTTGCTTTTTCTAGTCAATCAGGTTTTTCTTATTCGCCCAGCAACACTTCTCTACAGAGAGTTTGATGCAAAGTATTTTATGTTTTATATAGGCTAGTGGGGACATGGGTATGGCAGGATGAGGCTATATAGTACAAGCTTGAGATTTAATAGCTTGAATTAAATGGGCAATTTTAAAAATGAAAAGAAACATATCTGCAGTGCCTTACAAAGAAGTAACTATAAGAAGTAACATGTTTAGTGATCATTTACCTATAGGGAAGAAATAAAATAAGGAAATGAACCTAAGATTCTAAACTTAAAGGTCCAAAAACTTGTGTTGTCACCAATAATAGCCAAGAAATTTGGAAGAAATACCTTGAAAAAAATAAACTTAATGTCAGATCTAAGTGGGATATTACTAGAAGACAGAGGACAAGCTTTCTTGATAAGCTATCTGGCCTGCTGATGTACATGTGAAAGTCATCATCATACAGAAATTGAGTCCAGGCACAGTGGCTCACGCCTGTAATCCCGGCACTTTGGGAGGTCTTGAGCCTGGGAGTTCGAGACCAGCCTGGGCAACATGGCAAGGCCCCATCAATACAAAAAAATTTTTAAAAGTTAGCCAGGCATAGTGGCACACCCCTGTAGTCCCAGCTACTCTGGAGGCTTAGGCAGGAGGATCACCTGAGCCCAGGAGTTAGAGGTTGAAGTAAGCCTGCACTCCAGCCTAGGTAAGATCTGCAAGATCCTGTTTCATTAAAATAAATACATAAAAGAAAGAAAAATTGATTGACACTCTATGGACTAATGAGGGAATGGAATGAAGATCAAATGTTTATATATGAACTTTGATTGCAAGATAAGTTATCAATTTCTGACAAAAAATTGAGTAACATACTGTATGATTCCACATATATCAGTTCTAGAAAATGCAAACTGGTCTATAGTGACAGAAAACAGGCCAGTGGTTTCCTAGGGAGAGAGGTAAGAGGAGGCAAGGATTATAAAGAGGCAGGGGGAACTCTTAGGAATGATGGCTATCATCAGTTGTATTTCTTCCTTTCTAACTTGAATGTGGTTTATTTCTTTTTCTTGCCTGATTTCCCTGGTCAGAACCTCTGATGTTTAATGAAAGTGGTCAGAGCAAAGAAAATATCTTTGTATTATTCTTTATCTTAGGAGGAAAATGAAAGCATGCAGTTTTTCATCGTTACGCATAAGGCTATCTGTAGGATTTTTATAGATGTCTTTGGTTGAGAAAGTATCCTTCTATTCCTAGTTTGCTAAAAGGTTAGTGTTTTTGTTTGTTTGTTTTTAAATCAGGAACAAATACGGGATTTTGTCAGATTTTTTTTGTGTGTCTATTGAGATGATCAGATTTTCTTTTTTAGCTTAATATAGTAACTTACAATGATTAATTTTTAAATTTAAAGCAATGACATATTTCTGGGATAAATCTCATCCAGTAATACTAACTTTCTTATATTTTGTTGGATTTTACTTGTTTAAAGTTTAGTTTAGAATTATTGCATCCACGGTCAAGAGGGAAACTGGGCTATAGTTTTCTTTTCTTTTAATGGCTTTGTGTGGTTTAGATATCAGGGTAATGCTGGCCCCAAAAAATATATTGGGAAGTATTCCTTCCTCTTCAGTTTTCTGGAAGATTTGTGTGTAATTGGTATACACAGTGTTATCCCTAAGTGTTTGGAAGAATCCACCAGTGTTTTGTGAGAATATTTTTAACTATGAATTTAATTTTTAAAAAATAGAGATACAGCTTTGGAGGTTATCTATTTTTTCTTTTTTTCTTTTCTTTTTTTTTTTTTACACAGGGTCTCAATCTTTCACCCAGGCTGGAATGCAGTGGCATAATCAGGGCTCAATCTTGCGAGCTCAAGCGATCCTCCCACCTTAGCCCCGCAAGTAGCTGGGACTACAGTCATGCGCCACCACATCCAGCTAATATTTTTGTATTTTTAGTAGAGATGGGGTTTCTTCACATTGCCCAGGCTGGTCTCAAACTCCTGGACTTAAGTGATCTGCCCACCTCAAACTCCCAAAACGCTGGGATTACAGGCATGAGCCACTGCACCCGGCTCTGTTTCTTTTTGAGTAAGCTTTGGTAGTTACGTCTTTCAAGGAATTTGACCATTTCATCTAAGTTGTTGAGCTTTTTTTGCTTAAGGTTTTTCATAATATTCCTTTGTTATCCTTTAAGTATCTGTAGAATTTGTCATATTTCACCTCTCATTCCTGATATTGGTAATATGTGTCTTCTCTTTTTTTTTCCCCTGAGCAGCCTGGCAAAAGTTTATCAATTTTATTTATCTCAAAGAACTAGGGTTTGGTTTCATTAATATTCTCAATTGACTTTGTTTTCTATTTCATTTATTTCTACTTTGATCTTTATTATTTCTTTTCTTTTGTTTCTTTGTGTTTAATTTGTTCTTCTTTTCTAATGTCTTAAGGTGGAAGCTCACTGACTTGAGACCTTTAATATTTTCTAATAGAAGCATTTTGCTTATAAATGTCTTCCTACATACTGCTTTAGTGGCATGCCACAAAATTTGATATGCTTTGTTTTGATTTTCATTGAGCTCGAAATGCCTTCTAATTTCACTGCGCTCCTATTTTAATCAATGGGTTATTAGAAGGTTATTTAGTAGCATGTTATTTTGTTTCCAAACATTTGGGGATTTTCCAGACAGCTTTCTGTTATTGATTTCTAATTTTAATTCTACTGTAGTCAGAAGACATACTCTGCATGATTTGAATCCTTTAAAATTTACTGAGACATGTTTTATTGCCTAAAACAGGGGCTGGTAAACTTCTATAAAGGGTCAGACAGTAAATATTTTAAACTCTGTGGGCCACATATGATCTTTGTCACATATTTTCTTCCTTTTTAAAGAAATCTTTCAAAATGTAAAAACCATTTTTAGTTCATGGACTATAAAAAACAGACTACATTTGGCCTCAGGGCCATAGTTTGCTAACCTCTGGCCTAGAACATGATCTATTTGGGTAAATGTTTCACGTGTACTTTAAAGAGAATATATACTCTATTACAGGTTGAGTATCCCTTATCCAAAATGCTTGGGACCAGAAATGTTTCAGATTTCAAAGTTTTTTGGATTTTCTGAATATTTGTATATACATAATAAGATATCCTGGGAATAGGACCCAAGATAATTGGATCATGTTGGTGCTAAAAAAAATTTGGATTTTGGAGAATTTTATATTTCAGATTAGGGAGGCTCAACCTGTACTGTTAGTTTGGTTACAGTGTTGCTTGAGTTTACTATATCCTTGTAAGTTTCTACTTGTTTTAGCAATCATTTAAAGAGGGGTATTGAAATCTCTGACTATAACTATGGATTCGTCTGTTTCTCCTTGCACTTCTGTCAGTTTTTGATTTACATATTTTGAAGCTTTATTATCTGAGACAAAACCATGTAGGATTATTGTATCCTTCTGATTAACTAGCCCTTTTGTTATTATAAAATGGCCTTCTTTATTCCTGGTAATATTATTTGCTTTGAAATCTACTTATTTCATGTTAATATAGCCACACCAGTTTTCTTTTGACTAATGCCAGCATCAGTATATCTTTTTTCATCCTTTTACTTTTTTTGTTGTTGTTGTTGTTGTTTTTGAGACTGAGTTTCACTTTGTTGTCCAGGCTGGAGTACAGTGGCATGATCACCACTCCCTATAGCCTTGACCTCCTGGGTTCAAGCTATCCTCCCACCTCAGCCTCCTGAGTAGCTTGGATTACAAGCATGTGCCACCATGTCCCGCTCATTTTTTATGTTTTTGTGGTTTTTTTTTGTACAGCCAGGGTTTCGCCGTGTGCCCCAGGCTGGTCAAGAACTCCTGGACCTAAGCGATCCGCCTGTGTTGGTTTCCCAAAGTGCTGAGATTACAGGTGTGAGCCACCACACCTGGCCAACTATATTTTCATTTATTATTCTTTGAAAAATATTATTACTAAGTGCTAACTGGCCACCAATGCTGTAGCTTGGAAAACTAAGCCATTCATTTAGTATGTACAAAACAGGTTGTATTAAAATTCAAGATGTGAAAATTGAAGAATGCTTCTATGCTTTTTTATACTATACATGTCGTTTCAGAAACCCTGAAAGTACATGCCTCTCTCTAGTCCTTTCACTGCCATAAGGATCTCAACATAAAATGAGGGTCAAGAAAAGTATTCTGTTACAGTGTCACTCTGAAAACTGTCAAACTCAGTATTTTTGGTCTGGTTTTGATATACATAAATAAAATACATATGTATACAGATTTTATATAACCATATTTACATATATCACATTTTTTCTTTGAAAGTAATGTTTTAAAATTGTAAACAGAATGTGTTAACTAGACAAATGTTGGAAACCACAAAAGTATTGTCATCTGTAATCCCACCAGCCAGAGAAAAACCAATGTTAACACTCATGTTTCCTTCCTGTATTTAAAATATATAGTTGCTAATTACTACAGTTTTATATCTTATTTTTGTCACTCAGTAGTTTATAATGACTGTTTTTGCATGTTACTGAATAGTTTTGAAAACCTGTTTTTAATATCTGCATAGCATTCCAACATACAGATATACCAAAATTTATCAGTCTCCTCATTTTTAAACATTTAGATTGTTCCTCAATTTCTGCAATTATGTCAAGATATTTTTAGAATCCATACTCGTCAACTAATAGTCAAAATACTGTTGTTGGCTCTCTCTTCTGTCTTGTTCCTTTGTGTGTGTGTGGGCAGGGGGAAGTTGTTATTCCTTCTTCTCATGTACTCCGGCCTATACATGGCTTTCTCTCAACATGAAAACTCCACTCTGGACAATGTTATACAGCCTGTCCTTTCTCCTTTCTAAAACAGTATCATCCCTGAGTGAGGTCCATATTTCTGCAGCTCTCCTGCAGCAAAAGAATGTGAATTAAAGCCAATTCATGCTTGTATAAAGTCTGGATAGTGTATATTTTAGCTTTAACCAAAGTTGAAATCCAGGAGATTAAAACTCCACCAGCAGACAGACAAAAAATCATTTCTGTTAGTGATACTGAAAATATGACTTAGCACTACATAAGTAGAGAGACAGGGAGTGTGTGTTAACTATGACTTAGCTGATTTTGCCATGATCCTGAATATGCTATTATATGAATTGTTATTACATTGAAACATTACAGTATAAACATACAATTAGGAAAAGTAAAATTTAAGATTTTTAACTGGTAAATTCACTGAAAAACTATAAAATCTGCTGTCTAGTTTTTGACTTTTTATAGTATTATTTCAATAACTATCACATTCTGTATTAGCTTTGATATTATTTCTCCACTCATGGAGTAAAGTATAGAAATCAGAGAAGTGACACAGTGCTTTAAAATTAACTAGCCGGGCACTGTGGCACTCACATGTAGTCCTTACTACTCAGGAGGCTGAGGCAGGAGGATAGCTTGAGCCCAAAGTCAAGGCTGCAGTGAGCTGATCACACCTCTGCATTCCAGTCTGGGCGACAGAGCAAGACTTCATCTCAAAAAAATGAATAAATAAAATAATAATAAATAAAATTACTCTCAAAAACTTTGAATGAGTTAAAAATCTTGTCAATTTAATAGCTTGTTTGGGAGAAGAGTATAACCTCTGTTGTGCCTTGGTGAGAGTTAAACATTTTTTAAAAATAATTTCAAGTTTCTGTGAAGCACTTGGGCCTCTGTAATATCAACTTGAAATCTGAAGAAATGCTCATGTTAAAAATTATTTCAAATAGGCCGGTCGCAGTGGTTTACACCTGTAATCCCAGCACTTTGGGAGAATGAGGTGGGCGGATCACCTGAGGTCAGGAGTTCGAGACCAGCCTGACCAAGGTTGAGAAACTCCGTCTCTACTAAAAATACAAAATTAGCCAGTGGTGGGTGGGGGAGGGGGGCGCCTGTAATCCCAGCTACCCCTGAGGCTGAGGCAGGAGAATCGCTTGAACCCAGGAGGCAGAGGTGGTGAGCCGAGATCGTGCCATTGCACTCCAGCCTGGGCAACAAGAGCGAAACTGTCTCAAAAAAAAAGAAAAAAAAATATTTTGGCCAGGTGCAGTGGCTCATGCCTGTAATCCCAGCACTTTGGGAGGCCAAGGCGGGCAGATCACGAGGTCAAGAGATTTAGACCATCCTG
>NW_012111031.1:2125664-2177275 GCF_000951035.1 Colobus angolensis palliatus
AAGTAGCTGGGATTACAAGCACCCGCCACCATGCCTGGCTAATTTTTGTATTTTTAGTAGAGACAAGATTTCGCCATATTGACCAGGCTGGTCTTGAACTCCTGACCTCAGGTGATCTAACTGCCTTGACCTCCCAAAGTGCTGGGATTAAAGGCGTGAGCTATCGCACCCAGCCTAAAATGTGTTTCTTATTGACATTATACAGTTGGATCTTGTTTTTTATTTTCCCCCCAACATCCAAAATTTTTTGTTTCAAGACAGGGTCTCCCTCTGTCACCCAGGGTGGAGTGCAGTGGTACGATCATGGCTCACTGCAGCCTTGACTTCTGGGCTCAAGTGATCCTCCTGCCTCAGCCTCCTAAGTAGCTGGCACTACAGGCATGTACCACCACTCACAACTAATTTTTTTTTTGAATTTTTTTTATAGAGATGGAGTTTCACTTGTTGCCCAGGCTGGTCTTGAACTCCTAGGCTCAAGTGATCTGCCCACCTTGGCCTCCCACAGTGCTGGGATTACAGGCATGAGCCACTGCGCCCAGGCCAAAATCTTTTTAATAAGAGTAGAGGATCCAGGGTTAGTTTTTATAGCCTTGGCTGGCCCATCAGCCTCTGATGTGCTTGAACTTGGAGTGGTCACAGGGCTTAGTGTGGCTGTGCTGGGTTCCCAGGGCCTTGCCAAAATTCCAGTACACCTCTTGGCCCTTGTAAGGACCAGAGAGCAGGATGGTGCCACAGCCTTTGAGGGTGTCCAGGGCCAGCTGGTTGAAGGTGAGGATCTTGTCCCCAGCTTTGGTGATCTGGCTGCAGGCCCAACTGCTCACATGCAGTGCACACACCTTCAGTTTGGGCACGTCCTGAACCCATTATGGTCCCCACAACCACAGCTGTTTTGTTTTCCTGGCCAGAAAGCTTCATCTTCCAGGTCATCCAGGAAAGAGACAGAGATGGCCATTTGGTGCAACTCATAAATAACCTCTTCACCACAACTTGGTTGAAGGTAGAGTTTCTTCTGGCCAGAAACCTATACAGCTTAACCAACAGCCTTCAGTAGATGTCCTGGCTCTTGGGCTCCTGGTGTTGAATCTTTCAGTCATTGTTGTGGCAGGAGACGATTTCCGTGATGGTGCTTCCTGTTCATCCAGGTCCAAAAGCAGTCTTGCTTTTTATCTGACAATCTTTGTCTTTTAAGTGGGATATTTAGATAATACACATTTAATGTGATTGCTGATATGATTACAGTCTATTGCCTTGCCATTTTTCTATTAGTTTTACCACTTATTTGTTCCTTTTTCCTTTTTTTTTTTTTTTGTGATTCTATCTTATCTCCTTTGTTGACTTATTAGCTATAACTGTTTTGTTATTCTACTGGTTGCCTTAAGGTAGTATATATCTTCAACCTACCACAGTCTACCTTCAGTCTACCTGATGGTAAAAAATTATTTGTCTTCGTATGTCTGAAAACATCTTTATTTTTGCCTTTGTTTTTTGAATGATATTTTGCTGAGTATCAAATCCTAGGTTAACATTTTTTTTTTTCAGTACTTTATGTTCTACTATCTCTTCACTTGCAATATTTCCAATGAGAAATCTGCTGTCAGCCTTATCTTTGTTACTCTATAACATGTGGCTGCTTTCAATATTTTTTATCATTGGCTTTGAATAATTTGATTATGACATTCTTTGTGTAGTTTTCTTCTTGTTGAGTTCTTGGATCTGTGAGTTAATAGTTTTTGTCCAATTTGAAAATTTTGGCCATTATTTTTTCAAATATCCCTTTTGTATCTGCTTTCCTCCTCTCCTTTGATGCCTTTGATTATGTTTACATAAGGATTCTGGAAGTTTGACCCATAGCTCACTGATGCTTTTGTCATTCTTTTTTCTCTCTTTCATTTTTGAATAGTTTCTTTTGCTATATCCTTCAAGTTCACTAACCTTTTCTTCTGCCATGTCTAATCTGCTACAAATATCATTAGCAGATCTCAGATATTGTAGTTTTCATCCCTAGAACCACATCGAGTTTTTAAAAATGTCTTTCATGTCTCTACTTTCTGAAAATATAGAATATAGTTATAATAATGTTCAATGTTTTTACTAGTTCTAACATCTTTCTCTGCTTAAGGTCACTTTCAGATAATTGATTATTCTCATCATTGTGGATCATTTTTCTGGCTTCTTTGCATGCCTGGAAAGGCACTGTGAATTTTATCTGTTGGCTGCTGGATATTCTTTTGTTCCTCTAAATGTTCCTGAGTTTTGTCCTGGGATGCAGTTAAGTTACTTGGAAAAGTTTGATTCTTTGGGTCTTATTCTTGTGATTTGTCAAGGAGTGCTCAGTCTATAGCTCATTACATAAGGAAGAATAATGCAATATAGCTAAATAATATACTTCAAGGCAATCTTTAAGTTTAGACTTAATATTAAGTCTAATCTTAAAAGACTGAAAAAGACTTACTAAATGATCTTAGCAACAAATTTAATCCTCTAATAAAAAACATGAAAATAATAATTTCAGAAAAAAAATCACTTTCATTAAAAACTGCAAAGTGCTAGAAAGAAAAAGTGAGAGGGACAGAAACTGAGAACAGTGGGTACTTCACAGATTAATTTTGTGAGTAAAGATGAGTTTTGTTTAAGAATTGGTCTCTACTATATGAATGTATTTCATTCTGAGGATAGTGGTTAAAAACAGAGACATTAGGGGCAGACAGACTTGGATGCACATCAGACTCCTCCACATGTTAAAACTCAACATGTATGAGCCTCAGTTATCTCATAGATCTATAAAATGCCATGTTATTTTACAAAGTAATCTAGAAGAATAAAAACTCTTAATTTCACCAATTAAAATATACAGAAAAAAAGGAACTTAACCATTCCCAGATAAGCAAGCAAACTATACATCTAAATTATACATCTAAATATTGTCCCCTTTTCTGGCTCCCTCACAATTTTCAAACGGTTTTGAATGAATCAACAAACATTCACAATTTTAAAAAACACATCTCTAGTGAGAGTATATGATTCAAACCCTATACACATATTATTCTTGCTTTTTTCCTTGTAATACAACTATTATTCTATCTATATCAGCTTAGTAACACTTAATTCTAGAGCCCCATAATTTTTCATTTGAATATAAAAGACAGTGCTATCTCAAATAGATTCCAATGCTAAAATTTAATTCCATGTAACTCTTTACATAGACAGCATACTGTTGAATAGAAGCAGTCCCAAGTGAATTAATGCTTGAACCCGTAACTGACAACATAAGTTCATTATTCTTGAACAAATCTTACTTGGAAAAATCAGGTTACATCATTTCCATTCCTAAAGTATGTATTAGCTTTTATGGCCAAATATGCCTTTTTCAAGAAGACAGTACAAAAGCTATATGAACCCCTTTTGTTTTATTCTACCAATCACTTATTTTACATTGTTACGTATTAGAAATTTTTGTTTTGCCTAATAACTGGAACTGAAAACTTACCACACAAAATAAACCAGGGACACTCTGTAACTCTTGACTAGGTTTTAGGTTTTTAAAAAGTAATGCAACTCATAATTTGGTAAGCATATTAGAATACCACTAGTTAGGAATCTTCAGTAATTAGAAATCAAGAACCTCTGCTAACTCATTTTTGTGACTTACATTTTTTTTTCTACCAATGAAGGCTTCATTTTAGAAGTATTGATTTGCTTATTTTTACTCCAGTTTTTTCATATTCCAGCAGCCTCTTTCATGTATCCTATCTATTCCTTTCTAAAATTCTACTGTTCTGAGCTCTGAGCTTTATGTCCCAAGCTTGAGAAACAACAACAACAACAAAAAAAACTCAAGTAGTCTACTTTGTATCTTGGAGAGTACTAAAATATTTTTAACCTTTTAATTCTGAGACCTGGGGTGCTTTGAAGTTACCCGAAAAAAAGGTAGGAAGAAGAAAAAAAAGCCGAAGGGAAGGAGAGAGGGAGGGAAAAAAAGAGACCGTTCTAGGATGGCTTAAAGTGGTTTTGTGGGGTCAGGTAGATAACTTACATCTTATCTCTTGTTATATGTAACTCTTTTCCTTTTGGTGTAATTGGAAAGACCCTCAACTAGGAGTTAAGAAACCCAGACTTTAGTTCCAATTTTGCTACTATCCTTCAGTGTAATCACCAATCTTCTGAAATGGGATCAGGCATGAAGAACAAAATTATTACACCTGGGCCGGGCGCGGTGGCTCACGCCTGTAATCCCAGCATTTTGGGAAGCCAAGGCGGTTGAATCACGAGGTCAAGCGATCAAGACCAGCCTGGCCAACATGGTGAAACCCCGTCTCTACTAAAAATACAAAAATTAGCTGGGCATGGTGTCACGCACCTGTAGTCCCAGCTACTCGGGAGGCTGAGGCAGGAGAATCGCTTGAACCCAGGAGGCAGAGGTTGCAGTGAGCCAAGATAGCGCCACTGCACTCCAGCCTTATGACACAGCGAGACTCTGTCTCAAAGAAAAGAAAAAAAAAATGTATTACACCTGAGAGGGTTTACAAGTCTCTGGAGTCATAATGCATGGATAGTTGAAAAGTTAATACTCTTTGGAAAGGTGGGGCTATGGCCCTAGCCAGCACGTGAAATTATTCTCTTTATTTGTATAATAAGATTGTCTCATAGCATTAATAATGATGAAGTATGCATGATTACTAGGGCAAATATAATATAAAAGGATACTTCTAAATTTTTACTCTGTGAATTTCACAGTTTCTGTGACACATTTGAAGAGGGTGAACATCAATCAGTCTACTCCTTGACATACACTACTATAAGTAGTCTTAGCTAAACCGTAAAAGAAAAATGAAGGCTGGGTATGGTGGTTCACACCTGTAATCCCAGCACTTTGGGAGGCCAAGGCAGGCGAATCACCTGAGGTCAGGAGGTCAAGATCAGCCTGGCCAACATGGCAAAACTCCATCTCTAATAAAATACAAAAATCAGTCAGGCATGGTGGCACGCACCTGTAATCCCAGTTATTCAGGAGACTGAGACATGAGAATTGCTTGAACCCGGGAGGCAATGGTTGCACTGAGCCGAGATCCCAAGATGCCACTGCACTCCAGCCTGGGTGACACAGCAAGACTTCGTCTCAAAAAAAAAAAAAAAAAAAAAGCCAGTGTGGTGGCTCACACCTGTAATCCCAACACTTTGGGAGCCAAGGCAGGAGATCTCTTGAGGTCAGGAGTTCAAGACCAGCCTGGCAAACATGATGAAACCCTGTCTCTACTTAAAATACAAAATAGCCAGGCATGGTGGCGGGCACCTATAATCCCAGCTATTCGGGAGGCTGAGGCAGGAGAATCGCTTGAACCCAGGAGACGGAGGTTCCAGTGAGCTGAGATTATGCTACTGCACTCCAGCCTGGGTGACATGGCAAGACTCTGTCTTGAAGAAAGAAAAAAGAAAAATGAAAAGAGGCATATTATTCAACCATGAAATGGCTTAGAACCTTGCCTCTGAAAGTCCTGCTTGGGGAAGGGGGACTTTTGGTGTGCCAGCAGGAGTTAAAAGCCACTGAAAAAACATGGGGCATCTCCTTAGAGATCAGTCTCCATCAGAGGTTTTGAAAAAATGTACAATCATTATATTTTTACTAAATATAGGAACATTATGGTAAGTAACACTACGTTTACATTAAATCTAAGACAAAACATGAAGCTAAAAAGAATTCTAGCTTGGGACCAAGTTTTTAAGGCAGTTGTTCACTCCTCTCTGCTATTAACCATACTTTTGTGGAAAAGTTTGAGGTAGAGTGACTTTGATAACTATTCAAGACTGGTATATTAATACCTCTACTAGTTACAAAGATGAATGGTGGTGATGGTTACAACATAATGAATGTATTTAATACCATTGAAGTATACACTTAAAAATGGTTAAGTTGATAAACTTAATGAAGTATTTTGCCACAGTTCTAAAATTTATGGAAAAAAACCTCTACTAAAGTTCAATATTATCAACAAATATAGACTATTATAAGAGGTTTTTATTTAATTTGAATATGCATTTCTGAATTGACTACTATATCCTGTATTCAGCTCATGAATCATCTGTTACTGTGCTCATGAAAACTATACTTGATTCCAAGCTTTCAAAATACCCATCATTCTTCTTGTGAAGAAGGACCTATGATTAACAGTTCTCACTTTTGTGGCTGTCAGCATGCCTGCATCAGTCAATACCTGCAACACTGTCCATTGTCCAGGATTCCAATCCTGGATGGAATGCACATAAATAAGCCTGTTAGAAATGGCTGTAAAATAAAGATAAATAGGATCTCTATGAAGCCACACTAGAAAATCTACTTCTAAGAATCCTTATAAGTAAGGCAAAAATTGAGCTATTATGCTGGGCGTGGTGGCACACACCTGTAATCCCAGCACTTTGGGAGGCCGAGGTGGGCAGATGACCCAAGGTTAGAAGTTCAAGACCAGCCTGGCCAACATGGTGAAACCCCATCTCTACTAAAAATATAAAAATTAGCCGGGCGTGGTGGCTGCGCCCGTAATCCCAACATTTTGGGAGGCCAAGGCAGGCAGATCACCTGAAGTCAGAAGTTCAAGACCAGCCTGTCCAACATGGTGAAATCCTATCTCTACTAAAAATACAAAAATTAGCCAGGCATGATGGCACGTGCCTGTAGTCCCAGCTACTCAGGAGGCTGAGGCGGCAGAATTGCTTGAACCTGGGAGGCAGAGGTTACAGTGAGCCAAGATTGTGCCTTTGCACTCCAGCCTGGGGTGACAAGAACGAAACTCTGTCAAAAAAAAAGCTATTAGATTTTTCGTTTTACTCATAGAAGAAACTTGGGTGGAATCAATATAAATGCCCCAAAATAAGGAACTGCTTAAATTATAGTACATCCTTATATTCCATAAGAAAATACTTATTTAGACATTAAAGTATACAACTGAATATTGCTAGAAAAAAAATATATGAACAACAAACAGATTTAAACAAAAAGTTTAATAACAAAGGGTGTTAGGGGTAGGTATTTCAGGCTGATGGGATTATTTTTTCCTACATCCTGCTTATTTGTACTTTCTTTAATACCAATTGCTTATAATAATAAAAAAACCCTGAAGTTTTCTGAAATACTTATTCAACATGAGCTTATCATTCACTTATTAATTCAACAAATATTTGCATTTGTTGAATTAATTCAAACATAGTCCTTACCCTCTCCTTACCCTCATGTCTCTTAATTTACAAGGAAAAAAAAGGCATGATGAAACAATCTTGGAAATTTTTTACTCCTTTCTTTCATTCTTATTAATTACCCAGTCATTCCTTTTTGTTGAGGACTCTGGCCCTTTGTTGACAGTATCTACCTCCCCTGCATTTTCTGCCATCGCCTCCCACTTCAGTGTCCATATAGAAAACCCATTGAAAAACTATGAACTCTGACTCCGTAAAACCACTTCATTCAGTAATCCATACCCAAAGCTACAGCCTCTATCTTCTGATAACCAAGAAATTATTCTACAGCCTTCAAGTCCAATATATGGATCTCTGACTACAACTACTTATTCTTGCAGTTTTTTACTCCATTACTCCCTAAATACCTGCTTTCTTACCTAATTTTGACACCCATTCCTTAACTATTCTCATTTCTTCAAACTACAATCTCCCACATTTCGTGTCTTTTCCTATCCAGCCTAGGTTCTGAGGTACCTCACCCTCTTCTGCTAACAACCTTCCTCCCTCGTTAATTCCCTCTTCCATTACCTAGAGCATATGTTTTGTACCATCTTACTTCAATTCAAACTTGCTACTTCACCTCTACCCTTATCTCTTTTATGACTCCTTTATCGGAAAAAAAAAATAAAAAGTAAAACCATTAGCTATGAACTCCCTCAACTTCCTGCTCTAGATTTACAAGTTATACATAAAACTATCTTACCTGTTCCCTTCTAGTCTCAGAGGAAAAGGGATCCTTTCTCTTTTCCAGGTTAATTCCTTTACCTGCACCTTTATCTCCTATTAGATCTCACTATACTTTATCCTTTATTTCTCCTCTCTGATAAGTCTGTCTCCATACTTTATAAAAATGTTAAGCTCTCTTCTCCTGTAGATCTCCTCCTCTATTCTGTAACCTCCTCCCTAAAATTATCTTTTGTTTTTAAGAAAATGTCAAGAGCCTTGAAATACTACACATTTATTGTAACCTTTCTCTTTTTTCTTTTTTTCTTTTTGTTTGTTTGGGACGGAGGTTTGCTTTTATTGCCCAGGCTAGAGTGCAGTGGTGTAATCTCGGCTCACCGCAACCTCTGCCTCCCGGGTTCAAGCAATTCTCCTGCCTCAGCCTCCTGAGAAGCCGGGATTACAGGCATGCGTCACCATGCCCAGCTAATTTTGTGTTTTTAGTAGACAGGGTTTCTTTATGATGGTCAGACTGGTTTCGAACTCCCAACCTCAGGTGATCTGCCTGCCTCAGCCTCCCATAGTGCTGGGATTATAGGCAAGAGCCACCGTACCTGGCCCCTTCCCTATTTTAATATACTTTTCAACTCAACACAAACAGAATTCTGCCACCATTGGTTCATTGAAAGTGTTCTGGCAAACATTACTAATGACAGAACTGCCAAATCCTTTTATCTTTTTCAGTTTACTTGGCCTGTCTTTACCTTCTGACACTCCTAACTTCTTTCCTTTCGAAACCTCTCTACCACTGGCTCCTTTAACTCTGAGCTCTGTTGGTGTTCCTGCCCCTCTCTCTCAGCCATTCCTTCTCAGTCTTCTGCTGCTTCCTCTTACTTTGCCCGTTTACTAATTTTGGTTCTCATTTCTCTATGTTTAGTCTCTATGAGCAATGGCATCCATTTCCCTCATAATCTCAACTGCCACCTATTTAGTGATATCCATTTCCAGCCCAGGCCTTTCTCCTAAGCCTCAGTCGTGTATATTGAGCTCCTTACTGAACTTCCCTACTTAGGTATCCCATGAGTGCTTAATCTTTCATATTCAAAATGTCCTCACTGGACTTGGTGTCTCCCTCTCCTGTCCCAGTGTTCCATCCCACACCCATAAACATACACACACACACACACACACACTCTCTCTCTCTCTCTCTCTCTCTCAAAAGCCATGATCCTCCTCCACTCGTCCCTGTCCCGGTTAATGATACCACCATTGCACTCTACAACCAGGACAGGGACCAGGGAGTCATTACAGATTTTTCCCTCATCTTGTATCCCAGTCATCACTACCCTAGTCCAAAAGCTCATGATTTCCCACCATGACTATAAAACCACACAAAAATACTTCCATTTAAATAACAATAATAAAGAGCATTTTTACAACATTTTTACAACATTCCCCCTAGTATTTCAATTATGAAATGACAACAGATTACCTTATTAGCAAACCATGAAGGCTATACAGCTTACACTATTCACAGTATTTAAAACCCTTGTTTATCCCAGTACCTAATACTGTTCAGCACATGGCAGCTTGTTGCTTATCAGTTCACTTCTTAATAAAGTGAATGTGGCATATTTAAAGATATCCGTAATAATTATTAAGCTGTATGTTAAGCAGTCTGGGGGTCAATAACATGATATATAACAAAATACAATTATCACACCTTGTTAGTTCACCAGAATCTCTTTAAAACGCACCACCCACACATACCCATAAATCAGGAAGTAGAACTGCTATAAATGAGCTTCCATTCACTCCCACCCTACTGTCATGGATAATACTTAACCTATGTATGCTCCTTCAGTTTCTAACCATTCCTCACCCCAAAATGATGAAAGTAAATACACCCTCGTGACCCCCTTAGAGGAAAAATAGTGTATCCTTAGGTGAATCAGAGGGACTTTGCTTCTCTAAGTATTTCCTACTTTGCTCTCTGATGACTGAAAGATGAAACCTTCTGTCCCACAAGATATCAAACTGTAATTTTCCTGAAGAGAAACAAAGTACAGTATTAAACACGGCTAACTGGATGAACTGCAATCATGCTAATAATATACATAAAAGACAAACATGGAGCATTCTTTGGTCAACTGGGAAAGGAGATGAGGAGACAGGTATATTGGTAAGAGGCCTTCAGAAGCAATGCCTTCCAATCATTCCTGATTTTTTTCTCAGTTTTCTTTAATGCACATGTATTTTATAATTAGGGGAGAAAATGTTCAAAAGCAAGTCCACAGGTCTAGTTTAAAGGGCAAATAAGGTGGGTGCCATGGCTCATGCCTATAATCCCAGCACTCTGGGAGGCTGAGGCAGGAGGATCACTTGAGATCAGGAGTTTGAGACCAGCCTGGCCAACATGGAGAAACCCTGTCTGTACTAAAAATACAAAAATTAGCTGGGCATGGTGGCTTGCGCCTGTAATTCCAGCTACTTGGGAAGCTGAGGAATGAGAATTGCTTGAACTGGGGAGGCAGAGGTTGCAGTGAGCTGAGATCACGCCCCTGCACTCCAGCCTGCATGATACAGCAAGACTCTGTCTAAAAAAACTATAATAATAATAATTTTAAAAAGGCAAATAAAAGTTATGTACAAAGTGAATTACATCAAGTGGTTTAAAAGAAACCTTGAACTTAATTTAACTGTATATACTAACATTTTTTATATCTAAAAGCTTAAACTTTAAGAATTTCATTTTTCTGTAAAAGTAAACAAGCATAAATAAAGGTAGAGGGAGAATTGTTACATTCGGTCATACACTATAAAAATTTCGTATCAGAGGCCGGGCGCAGTGGCTCAAGCCTGTAATCCCAGCACTTTGGGAGGCCGAGACGGGCGAATCATGAGGTCAGGAGATCGAGACCATCCTGGCTAACATGGTGAAACCCCCTCTCTACTAAAAAATACAAAAAAAACTAGCCGGGCGTGGTGGCGGGCGCCTGTAGTCCCAGCTACTCGGGAGGCTGAGGCAGGAAAATGGCGTAAACTCGGGAGGCGGAGCTTGCAGTGAGCTGAGATCCGGCCACTGCACTCCAGCTGGGGCGACAGAGCGAGACTCTGTCTAAAAAAAAAAAAAAAAAAAAAAAATTTCTTATCAGAAAAGGGTTTTATACCTACTATATTAGTAGTCTTGCAGTTTATTAAAAGTATTGCAGTTCGGTCATGTCGGCTTTGGGTTGTTTTGCCAATGGCATAAACATCTAATTATTACAAAACAAAAAACAAAACCTCTATGCTGATAAAAATACATTCTCCAATAAGGGGGAAAAAGTTCTTTGATTAAATACATACGATATTTTTCTACACGGAAAGTTAAAATGAATTTAATCTTCTGTTTCATATCAAACCTATCTTATTTTTTAAGAGTTTTCTTAAAATTAGGTAAACAGTTTGTATATACTGTCCCAAGTTCACTAGGTCAAAAGTTAACAGTATGGGGTCATCAAGTAAATTAAACATTAACAGCAAAACTTAAAGGACTTAAATTAAAAACATAGGGTCTAATCCTATGATGAAAAAAATAAGGAAAAAGTATTCCTATAAGAGCTATAAACTGCTCACCTATTTAAAATAAATTACTTCTTCAGAGCTGCCTTAAAAGGTTAATTTATTTTAAACATATAAGAATTTCCTAGCCAAAAGGGATTTGCACTATAAGAAATAAATTTTATATATTAGGAATAGAAATGTAGTATGAGGCTCAACTGATCACACATCCTCAGTTATATCTCCTACAGACCAGAGTCTCAATTTTACTCCTGTTTATTAAAAATAAATAAGACATGAATGTAATAGATTCCTGGTTCCCTATCCTCCACAACTTCCAATTCATCCCAACTCAATACAGTCTCTGAGAAAGTCATAAGTTGTAATTTTTAAGTTTTTTACTCCTGCAGTTTACATTAAAACTTTCTTTTGATACATTTCCAATACATCCATTTCCATTATTTATGAGTCCTTGTTATGATCTAAAATTGTTCTGCAAATACAAGAATTGTAATGGATAGGACAAAAAGTTAATACCCACCCATGGTATATTTCAGACTATATATAGTGTGTGTGTGTGTGTGTGTGTGTGTGTGTATAAAATTAATACCATTCTGGGTGTCACTGTTTGAGAGGGGCCTTGTTAAACAAGAATAACCAGAAGAAGGAAACTAAGATGGTGAAGGGTTTAAGATCACAAAACAATTAAAGCCACATTAAAGGATGTTGGAGAGTGGGAATTCTGCTGTCATCATTATTCAAAAAAATAATGATCATATTTAAAGGGTTATTGTAAGTAGGTAGGAAGAAATTTGTTCTCAGTAGCCTCACACTTAGACAATAGGTGGCAGTAAGAAGAGACATATTTTAACTCTTAAGATTCTATTATTCCAATCCTGAATAGGCTTTTATTAAGTTCTTACAATCCTTTATTAAGTTCTTACAAAGTATATATTATTTCAAAAGCAATGTTTCAAAACACTGTATTTAATATCTCATTTAAGGCCAACATTTTAACATTAATTTTAGAAAGATTAACAAAAACAAATGGGTTTATCCCTTTCCAGGAATCCTTACTGGTAGGTGAAAAAAAAAGTTCATACTTCCCGGCCGGGCGCAGTGGCTCACGCCACTTTGGGAAGCCAAGGCGAGTGGATCACCTGAGGCCAGGAGTTCAAGACCAGCCTGGCCAACATGGCGAAACCCCATCTCTACTAAAAATAAAAAAATTAGCTGGGCCTGGTGGTGCGTGTTGTACCAGCTACTTGGGAGGCTGTGGCAGGAGAACTGCTTGAACCCGGGAGGCAAAGGTTACAGTGAGCCGAGATCATGCCATTGTACTCCAGCCTAGACAACAGAGCAAGACTCTGTCTCAAAAAATAAACGAAAAAAGTCATACTTCCTCAATAAGTGTTGATCATTATTAGTTGTAAATGAATTTTAGTTTAGTTCCACGATTTGTGGCCAAGAATATTGTAAGCAAAATAACTCCTCATACAGGAAAAAAAATCTTAACTCAGTATCTTCAGAGAATCAAAGTTGAAAATGCTATATATGAATCGGTTTTAACCACTTCTAGAAATTGGAGCTCTAAACCATGTAAATTTCCCAAAACAATTACATTTCCTGATGTGTGTATAAATTTTTCCCCATGTAACTAATATTGGTATCCTTTAAAAAAAATCACAAAAAGTTTCTTGTTCATAAAACATTTATAGATAATTAAGTACCTGTATTGATCTTCCATTAAAATAATCTACCCAACTGCAAAATAAATGTTTCTAAACAGTTTATTCTCTTAAGCTGATACCTAAGTAATTAAAGCATGTAGTTATATACTGTTTAAATAACCTCTGAGGAGAATTTTCGAATTGTTTTTAATCTGTCAGCTACAGGGAAAAGAAATTATCCAAGATACTTGACAGAGCAAAGATACCGTCAACTGTAAATCAAAATGTTGCATTTTAAAAAGGGAATGTAGATGGATAAATCTGTGGGAAAAGCTCATCACATTCTTACCAAGAAATTTCAGTAAATCTTGTGTAGGTATATAATTTCAGTAGCAGATAAGATGCTATATCTAATTAAATAGTTGTCCATCTTGAGGTCTGACACTTCACAGACCTTTTAAAAAGATAAAGAAGTACTTTTTATGGATTTGTTAATCCATTAAAAACAAAAAGTACAGAACAGCCCAGGCAACATGACGAAACCCCACCTCTACCAAAAAAATACAAAAAATTAGGTGGGCGTGATGGCAGGCACCTGTGGTCCCAGCTACTCAGGAGGCGAAGGTGGGAGGATCACTTGAGCCCAGGAGACAGAGGTTAAAGTGAGCCGAGATCACTCCACTGAACTTCCAGCCTAGGAGACAGAAACCCCATCTCAAAAAAAAAAAAAAAAAAAAAAACCAGAAAATACCTAGGTGGTATTAAAATATATATATATATGTACACATACACACTTAATTACTACCACACATCAACATACATACAAAATGACTGTTCACATCCTTATTAGTTTCCTAATGCCATAAAATTACCATAAACAAATTACCATAAACTTAGTGGCTTAAAACAACAGAAATGTATTGTCTTACAGTTCTGGAGGTCAGAAATTCAAAATGGGTCTTAGCGGGCTAAAATAGAGATGTAGGCATGGCTACATTCCGTAAGAGTCTGTTTTCTTGCCTTTTTCAGCTTCTAGAGCTCATGACTATTCTTTGGCTCATGGCCTCCTTCCACCTTCAGAGTCAGCATTGGCTTTCTCACATCTCATCATTGACACGGATTCTTCTGCTTCCCCTTCACACACTTAAAAGACCATGTAATTAGGCCTCCTCTGGTGATCCAGAATAATGTATTTTCAGATCATCTGAGTAACAACCCTAATTTTTATCTGCAACTTGAATTATCTCTCACCATGTAACATATTAACAAATCCCACATAGATTAGGACATGTACATCTTTGGATATCTTTGGTAGACCATTATTCTGCCAACCATATGTATGAATAATTTTTTCTTTACTTTTCTTCAGGAACTCCATGGACCATCATCCACCTCTGAAATGATATGCAAACTATTCACATATATGCATGATTCTAGAGAAAGGGTCTATAACTTTCAACAAATTTTCAAAGTTTAAGAATCACTGAGCTGGGTGCAGTGGCACTTGCCTACAGCCCCAGCTACTCAGAAGGTAGAACGGGATGATCACTTGAGTCCAGGAGTTTGAAGCTAGCCTGGGCAATATAGAGAGACCCTGTCTCTTAAAAAACAAAAATCGGACTAGCTCATAGAACACCAATGTTCCTTAGAAGAATAGTTTCACAGTGTCAACAATGCAAAATTTTAGATTGGCTTTTTGATGTGTATATTTTTAACTATAATCATAAAACCTTGATATGGATTGAAAGTTTTTTTCTTGTATTTTTCCTCTGTGTGTTTTTATAGACTGTGTATAGAGAGAGAGAGAGAAAAAGAAAACTTACCCATGTACAAGAGCAAGCAAATTATATGGATGTTCTTGGAACTCTTTTTAATATTGTAACTTTTTGTAAATTTGAAATTATTTCCAAAAAAAAGATGTATTTTTTAAATTAAGTCCATCTCAGAGAAACAAGACCAACAGGAAAATAAAAGGAACCCGAAAACCCTGCTAAGCAAACTTTTTAATATATTCAATAGTATATACTGTTTTCAAGTTACTGTTCAAATGTTTTCTTCAAGAGTCTGCATTCTTTCTTGAAAGATGAACAGACCTATAGCTTTCACAGTTTTATCTAAATAAGTTAATATGTTGAAGCCAACATTGCATCAGTTGTAGCTTACTCATTACAAACAGCAGGAGGGAAAAAAAGCAGAGACATTACAAGACCTCTGTTCTTCACACTACCCATATTTACCATCTATTTGCTGGTGACTGCATTTCAGTTTCCAAGAGCAAAACCCCAGATTTTAAATTATGACTTCAGTTCTACTCCTATGACAAGTAAAGAGGGGTCTGCAGAGACACTAACTGTGAGTGGAAAGGGGTAGGGGAGGGATGATTAACTCTTGACTGTATTGAAGAAAGCAAGCTGACACTTTTGCCCTAATTGAGCACCTAAGTAATTGAGTTCTTTCTTCTTATAAAGTACATTACTTTTAGGGTATTAAAGTTCCAGGCAGGAATTCTTACTAGTTTTTAACCCACGAATTTAATGGTCTGAAGTAAAAGCACTTTTTCCGTTTTTTCTTTGAAATGTAACTCAGGAATTTGCACCCCCTTGTGGTCAAACATAAATTTCTTAGTTTTCAAAAGACCATTTTTTACAGTTGGGCTCTCTGTTCAGGCACAGGAACTACTGTATGTTAGTTGGTTTTGTTTTCTCCCATTTTGGCAAATCAAGAAGCTTTCATGAAAGAGTTTTTCTTACATAAGACTTTAAACACAATTGGACTTAAATCTTCTAAAAATGACTTCCACATAAACTTCAGTCTCTGCAAAATAGAGATAATTGCACCCACTTCATGAGTTACATGAGGATTCAATGGGAAAATGCATGTACCTGTTTAGCCCAGTGTCTGACACATATTAGGTCTTCAATAAATGTTATCATTTATCATCATCACTTTAGAATTCTCTTAACAGATTATATCTAGAAGGGGACTAAGATAAAAAATTCTACAGTGAGGAAACCAGATTGTGTTACTTATTTGTAAGTTCTATTACAATTTTACACATGTCTCCCAAATATGCCACTTATCCAGACCCCCCCAGCTGATTGTCCCCACAGGTATATTTTAAAAATATATACAATATGTAGTTATCCCTGGATGCTAGAAATTTGGATGATTTTTACTTTATATATTTTAGATGGGCCTGGGTTTTTTAACTTTAACAATCAGAAAAAGCAATAAATCTATTCCATTTCCATATTATTCTTATGAGATGGTAAAATAAAGTAACATCCTTATTCGCCTAACAGGGATCATCATTCATATTTGGGAAAAATCATTTGTCAGTCTGATTTATCATTTTAAGGAGCTCTTGAAAAAGAATGCTAACCCCGACCGGTGTGGTGGCTCACGCCTGTAATCCCAGCACTTTGGGAGGCAGAGGCGGACAGACAGGTCAGGAGTTAGAGGCCAGTCTGGCCAATATGGTGAAACCCCGTCTCTACTAAAAATACAAAAATTAGCTGGGCGTGGTGGCACGCACCTGTAATCCCAGCTACATGGGATGCTGAGGCAGGAGAACTGCTTCAACGCGGGAGGAGGAGGTTGCAGTGAGCCAGGATCGCGCCACTGTACTCCAGCCTGGGCAACAGAGTGAGGCTCCCTCTTAGAAAGAAAAAAAAATGCTGACCCCTAATGGCACTAACTGTAGTATGATTTTTAAAACAACCATTAAAGAAGCCAGTTTAAAAGATCAATGACTGACAATAACATTTACTAACATTGCAAGCACTGTTGAAATTCCTTTAATATTAGCTCATTTACATCCTTACAACAATCCAATGAGGTATTAATAGTACTTGTTTTACAAAAGGTCCAACAGATAATTTACCCAACAAGGCCACACAGCTAGTAAGTAGTGGAGCTGGGATTCAAACCCAGGCAGTTCAGTTCCAGAGTCAAGCCCACTTAAGTAGTGCACAAAAGTACCAGAGATTAAGTAGTGTATTTATACTACTCTGCCATGTTACTTCTTGATCTCAAATTGCTAAAATCCATTTCTTTTCCAGTACACTTCAATAATGCAAACCATGCTACGCTTCTCCCACTTCCTTATTAGTACTTCAGGCACTTTAATATCTACTGTCTTATTTAACATTCACAATGAAAGTTTTAAAATATTTACAACTTTATTATCGTTAATTGTCCTATCAGAGTGCCCATTTTTTTGAAAGTAGACAGGTTTGCCTAGATAGGGTGCTTCTACTTACCAGTTCTAAGACTTTGGGGCAGATTTCTTAATCTGAGCCTCAGGTGTCCTCATCTGTAAAGCGAAGATAATACCTACTTCATAAGGTTGTTGTGAGCAATAAACACGATTAATCCGTAAATCATTTATTTAGCACAGTGCACAGCACACAGTCAATACGTGGTAGCTGTCAGATTACCAACAGCTGTTGCACAACAGAAACTCGTCTTTGCTGGATTCAGTTCTCTTTGCTGGATTCAGTTCACTTACCACGCCATTAAAAAAAACGAAAAAAAACAAAAAAAAAACCTAAGTGACACGGAAAACTACCCATTCCTATCTCAAAAGTTGAAGAACAAGACGTAAGAGAAACTGGTTTCAATGAAAGCGCCTTCGGAATAGGCAGCTTAGGACCGGAAAGAAGGGCTTCAGCAAACTTAATCATTAACTCTAGGCAGGCGCGCGCGCGCGCGCGCACACACACACACACACACACCCACACCCACACCCCGTTGAAGAAGGAGACCACGCCTCCTGTGTGGGCTCAGGTTGGAGCGTACAGCGTGGTAGAGAACTCCAGGGCTGCTGAATCTGACAGATGTGGATTCATCCACTTCTGTGCCACTTGTGCTGTCTTGGGCAAATTACTTAATGTCGCTGAGCCTAGGTTTCCTGGTCTTCAAAACGAGAACAGTAATAGTTCCTACCTGGTAAAGTTGTTCCGAGGCTTAAGTGCGATAACCCCTGTAAAGCGCTGGCGAACGGCAAGAGCTCTACACGCCGGAGGGGCCGTTTTAAATGCACGTGTATCCATATGCAAGGTCTCACTGATACATTCCGTTGTTTGGAGTTTAGACACTGGCTGTAAGACGTTTTCCTTTTCTCCTAAGCTGGACCCGTATTTGTTTACCTCCAACGTAGATTAAATGCCTGTCGGCTGATAGCTATAAGTGGACCCTCGGCCCCACAGCCTCTACGTTCATTTCACCTCCGAGGCTTTGCAAAAGCGCTACACGCACGCGCAATAAAAGAAGCAAGAGGACTGCGACCGTAGAGGCAAAGGGAGAGCCGCGCACAACGATGATTCTGCGCATGTGCACGGCGGGAGGAGGGCGAGAGTGGGAGTTTGCGCATGCGCGAAAATGTCGGGACAGCAAGAGAAGTGGGGGTTAAGAGGCGGTATTGACAGCTGTGGAGGCTGCCCGCGTTCCCGGCATGCCCCGGGGCGGCGGGGTTGGCTCTAACGAATTTGAATGAGGAGCCTCAGCGCTTTCGGCGCCATTTTCGAGTGATGCCTGATCTCATCAATCTAGCGGGAGAGACAGGATAACCTGTCCGAGAGTATAGCACCACTATGACTCCGCCGGAAAAATTACTTTAAAAATCACCAAAAATTACTTGGAGCAAAGGGCAGTCGGCGGAGCTACGCCAAGGCTGGCGCAGTCGGTAAGAGCCTGAAGAAGTAGCAGAGCGGGACTCGGGAGGTGGCAGTGGTGGGACCCGGAGGCAGTGGGGGGTGCAGGGAGTGGGCGCAGGGTCTGGTCTCAATCGCGAAAAATCCGAGGAAGTGGGGTTAGGGGCAACTTGGGCGTCTGCAAGTGGGCGGCGGCGAGCGGAATGCGGCGGGAGCGCAGAGACACGGGGCTGTGGGGGGAGGGGAGCTGCAGTTTGAGCGGGACCTGGACCGGCTGCGGCGGAGCAGCCGCCGCCCAGCGGATCTGTCAGCAAGACCCCCCGCCCGGGACCGGAGCCGGGGACGGCGCACGGCGGGGTCTCTGCAGGCAGCCGCTCCTTGACAGGAGGACTGGACGCGCGCCCCTCCCCCATTTCCGAACCGGGCCGCCTTTTCTCGCCTTTTTCCCGACCCGGTGATGGCCATCATCTCGTGACAAGAAACTTAAGGTCGACAGAAAATTCAGGACCCGGAGTCATGGGTCCCTCCGGTGGGTCGTGGCAACAGTCCCCCCCGCCACCCATCTATCTATATTGTCTTTTGACGCTGAAGGGTGAGGTGCCCCAGGAATGAGAGTTTCCCAAGCCCTGGCTGCCCTCCCCCGGCGCGCCGGGTCCCCGTGAGGTCTCTAGGCAGGTAGGACTGGCCGCGGCTCGCGCTTCCAAGATGGGGCAGGGGCAGGCTTTTGAGGCTGTAGCGGGCTCTTAGGAAAGATGCTGGACTTTAGCGTCTTTCTGGGGATTTTTGTCATTTGCTCTCGCAGCGTTGTCCTTTCTCAAGGGGGAGGGGTGTTCACGGGTGAGATGAAAGATGGGGCTTCGAGCTAGCGATTTCCTTCTCCTGGCTATTTCCTCCGAGTCGCACTTTTCTTAGAAGACTTTTTTCTTCCCCGGTGTTTGAAACATTTCGCAAGGAAAAAAGCAATCTGTTTAACTATTGATGTTTTCCTCCCCCAAAAGTCTTTACCCGGACAACTTAATGGTAATTTTGCGATCCCCACCTTTTCTTGACGCTGCGGAGGAGGGACGAGAGTTGTTATTTGTCTTTCCCTTCGGTGATTTTTTTTCCCCCCTTAGCTGGTGGTTTCTATCAATTCCTACTCCACAGCTCTTGAGTAATGTGAGCCAGTGACGGCATTAACTTTAGGTAATACTTTTATGGCCTTTGTAAAAATCCCGCGTTAAGGATGTATTAGATCTTGAGTTCTTTTCCGCGCTGGAGGCACCACTAGATTAACCCTTTGCCGGTGTATTGCGTGTCGGGCGCACGGCTCTGGGTTGCAGATATTCCGGAGATGCTTTTTGCAGCAGCTATTCTGTTCAGTTGTTCGCAAAGAGGAATAACGCTTCCTGGGAACCGCAGTGACACCCTTCTTTAGGACTGCCTGCCTACAGTTTTTCCCCCTGGAATTGATATAACGATTGATTTATTTTTTATATTCTATGAAGACTAGGGGACCCGCCCTCGCTTAGAATGTTTCCCGGAGGAGAATAGAAGAGTGCAGTGTGATGTTTTTCAAATTGTGTCTAACGGAGCTCCCTAAACTCTGGACTTGTTACCCCCTGATTGGCTGGAAGGAAGCGGGCCTTGGGGGGTTTGAATGTTGAACGCTAGTTTATAATTCTCGACTTTACGAAAAATTATGCTTTTAGCCAGAGAACCACGGAAATAGCTACGAAACGTTAGGACGAGAGTTTAGAAAAAAAGTTGGTTTTTAATAGTTTTTTTTCTCTCAGAAAGGATTTTCGTGTAGTTCTCAAATGTATATTAAAAGTAAAACTGAAGAGGCTGTTTTCGCAAAATTATGTTTCTGCTGGTTGAAATTACAGCACATTTATATATTTGTCACTGTTCTTTATTGGTTAAAAACTGAGTGAAAAATTTAGTTTTTTTTCCTTTGATAGGACTTTTTCACCTTAAACTACATATATTTGTTGGATGCAGATTACCGGGCAGTTTCTTTTATTTTGATGCAAAGAAACTTTAATTTTCTTAATGTTCACGAATGATCTTTTTAACATTTTCCATAAAAATTGAACATCTTGTTTAAAAAAACTTTTCGCATCTAGTGAAAATAGACATTTTTCTAATTCAGTAACTGCAGTGAACTAAAACTTTACTTTACAAGACATTCATGTTAATTTAGACAACAGGTAAGCACAGGTGCGTATATATTATTTCGTTCCTTTGATAAATCCATTATGAAGAAATATATTGTATACAATAGTGTCAGTGTGCTGTTTTTTATGTGGTTGATTTTCAGTTGATTTTTGTTCGATGTTGCTTGAGACAGCCGTCAATATATTTCCATTTATTACCGAGCTTGTCATTCCACTTAATTGCATCTTGATAAAAGGCAGGTGTGGTTTTCAAAGAAAAGCAGTAAACTTACTGATAAACAGCTGTAGATGCTTTAAGAAAGAATTGTTTTAATTTAATAGAAGTTTATATTCTTTTATGAATAGTAGTTAAAATTTTGAAGCTTATAGTGTGTATGTTCGCATTAAGTCAAATACGCATTGTTAAAAAATATTCAAATAAAAAATCTTATGGCTTTTATAAATCTCTGTAGGGCTGTAAATATAATTTATATTAGTAAGTGGAATAGCTGAGTTTATAATTCATACCATTTTGTACTGCCCTCATAACAAGAATTGTGATAACAGACCCCTTTTCATTACCTTTGTTCAGAGCTATTTATTTTGGGCCATCTTCTGAAAATTTCATAAAAAGTGCTAATTATCTTCTCCATAAAATTTGATTTAATGAAATTATAGGAGATCTCATTTCTATTTTAAACGTAATTATACCTAAAGTACCAGAACTCCTGGGTTTTGCTTTTTACTGATGGTTTTTGTTTTGAGTTTTGTATTTTCATTCAAATTATGAGTTTTGGGGAGAGTTGGGGGCAAGCTTTAAATTCCACCAGGCTGGTTAAGTATAACCATACATTTTTAGCACTTTGGTTTATGAGATTTTTTTGTTTGTTTAGGGGGTAATGGGTAAAGAATTGTTTGTTTAATAAGCCATTTGTAAAAGAAGAGAGTGATTCCTTTATTTAAAATACATCACTTCGAACTTGAGAATACACTAGCGCCTAAATAAAATCCACAGCATTCAAAATATTTTCACTTTTATGTGATGCTGTATAAAGGGAAGATTTTGGTTTTAGATTTGTGGGCATATAGATATAAGGTACAACAGATGTGTATTTTTTAATGTTTATGTGCACTTATCCATATTTCTCTGTAGAAATTGACAGCTGTAATTTGTATTATAAGGACTAGTAAAGTCATTTATTACCATAGGAAAGCAACTGCGGGGTGTGGTGTTGCTATGATAGGTCACCTTTTTTTAAAGCTATGTTTACATATTGTGGGGGAAAGGGGACTAGAGAGGGTAAGGTATCAGTCTTCCTGGTAGCATTGATTTTCATTTGTTTACCTCCACACTATTTTTAAAAATTCAAATAAAAGTGCAATTTCAGACTTTTAAAAAAATGCTGTTAACCTTAGCTGTACATTTACAAAATGTAGCCTCGAGTGTTTGTATGTAACGCTGCATATTTTTTCTAATCAGATTAATATCAGTTTTAATGTTTTGTATGAACTACAGCTAAGGATAAAAATTTTAAAGTAGCCTTCATAATCTGAATTCCTAGTTTCATCATGCTTTATGTAGTTTGTTTTTTTGTTTTGTGGAGACTTGTATATATTTTTGTTTGTTTGTTTATTGGTAGGTAGTAACTATTTAGAATGTCACAGAATACTTAAAGCCAGAAATATGGGTCAGTTGATTTGGTTTACAAAATGAAAAAAAATTCCTAGAGACTGTATTAGATAATTCTTGTATATGACACATTAGTTTTCTTCAAAAGAAGATTATAAATTTATAGTTTTGAAAAATTATTCTATAAAAATTTCTCTTATTTTAAAATATTACCTAAAATTGGCTCTTGTCTTTTTTTTCTTTTGTCTAATAAAGCTTAAAAATTCACATATTAATTTCTTTTTAACCCCTTTTTAGAAGACACAGATTTTTGGTCTTATTATAACTAGAAAACACATCTTAGAAAAAATTGTCATACATATAGTTTCGTGGGGGTTTTTGGTTTTGTTTTGTTTTTAATTCAGCAAACTTTGAAACATTGTATGCCAGGCAACTAATTTTGGCACATAATTAGAGCTCAAACTATGACTTGCTGAAATTTTGTAGCCCCAAATCTCATAACACCAAAGGAAATCAGTAGTAAAATACCACTTTATTTCAAATAAGGATTGAAAATGAGATTAAGCATTTAATTTTTAGAAGTGACAGTATTTTAAAACTTTAACGTGATTGTCTTAAGAGTAACAAGATGGATTTTTAGAATATCACATTACTATTATATGTTTATTTATCTCGTTATTTGCAAGTACAAATGATTGTAGATCCTTCATATAAATATTACTTTCTGGTGGGGAACTGAATTTTTTTTATTTTTTTGACTCGGTTGGGTTTTTTGTTTTTATTTTTTGGTCTGTATAAGAGATGCTCTAAAGGATCTTCCTTTTAGAAAGACAAGTTTTAAGTATTGGAATTGATATTAAATATATATTTGAATATTATTAATATTTCTTATCAAATTATAAGAAGTTTACTATACACTTTGTTTAATCCTGCCTTATTTCAGTAAAGAAAATTTGTACTGGGATAACTCATAGTGGTTTCTAAGAATAAATAGGAAGCTCTATTTTGTAATAGATTTTAGATTTGAGTTTTACTATTTCAAGTTTTTTTAATATCATCTTTTTTATCATACACATTGGTTTATTATTTTATTTATATCCAAACCTCTTTTGCTTCTTATTGCTTAATATTTTTCGTCTCCTTACTATTTAAAAATTTAACATTTGGCATGTAGTACATTTTGTTTTCTACTATTTTCCTTCTATGATTTTTAAACTTAAGATACCTTAATTTTCAGAGTGCTCAAATATAGAAAACTGTCTTTTGAGGAAGACTGTATATAAATGATTGTAATTTTTTAAAATGTCATGGTATTTGGATTGGTGTTTGTAAGTTATGGATGATTGTGTGTGTTTTGTCATTAAACAATCAAATATTTGGAAACAGAGGAATAAAGGTTCTAGTTTTTATTCTTTCATTTTCCTAAGCTATTCTTAAATATAAGTGGAAAATTTATTCAGAGCATTATGATTTACATGTAATACATGATATACCTTTGGTAATTTAATATTTTTATATAGTCGATTGCCACTGAATCATTATAATTCAGAAAGATGAAACAAATGAAAAAAAACACTTAACATATATTCAGCTACGTCTCACTGCTACTTAGAAGCATTAAAAAACCATTTGGTCTACTAGTGGTCCATTTATTATTTGTAAATATGTTAACTTGTTAAAAAAGAAATAAGCTCCACATTTTGATCTGTTAGGACTGTAATGTATTAAAATATTTGGAAATACTGATGTTTTTCACTTAGGCTTGGCAATAGACTAAATCTGAAAATAATGGTAAATTCTTAGCCAGGCATGGTGGCGGGCGCCTGTAATCCCAGCTACTTGGGAGGCTGAGGCAGGAGAATCCCTTGAACCTGGAAGGCAGAGGTTGCAATGATTCTATATCGTGCCATTGCACTCCAGCCTGGGGCCACAGAGCAAGACTTCGTCTCAAAAAAAAAAAAAAAAAAAAGAATGGTAAATTCTGTCATCCTTAAAACATCTGATAATTTGGAGAGAAAGTTAAATTTTGTCCCTGTCCCTTCAGTAACTTTTTAAACTGTGGAATTTATGAGTTTTACAAGTACAAACTACGGTTCTGATATTTTCCTTATGAACTCCTCTTGTACCAGTCCTCTAACAGCTACCCACATACACACTCACCCGTACTACTTTGAACATGAATGCCCTAAAGAGAAATGAAAGCAGAAACATATTAATCTGATTTGTTTGAATAGGCTTCGGCTGATAAAGCATATCACAGGTGTTTCTAATCAAGTTATTTCTATTTTAAAAACATTTTCAAGTGAGAGCTTCCCTGAACATTGGCAAGATTGGGGTCATTTTGAAGACCATACCTCTGTGTTCAGGGATCAACTGTGGAACTGCAGGAGATGGAAATCTGTTGAGTGTCTTCATGCTATAATACATGACATTTTTATTGCAGGTTTTGACCTGTAGCAGAGAACCAATTCTGGAGAACAGCCTCACTTCTTTGATTGAATACTCACATAATGCATTGGAACATGACATGAGATTAAGGTATACTAATGAATTTTAAAACCATATAATTTTATGCCTTCGCAATATTTATTAATTGGACTAGACAATTGGTAAAGCTGAAACTTTTACGTGAACTAAAATCAATAAATAATTACTAATAAACAGAAATCATCATGTGAAGTGGCCATAGCTGAGTTGTCTAGCTTACTAAAACTCCAGATTTTTTTTATACAGTTAATGTTCTTTTCATCATCCTAAGGTGTAACTCCAACTGAATTTATTCCAAAAATATGTATATATAGTAATTTTTGTTTTCTTAAGGTTATTACAGTGTACTCAGTAAAATATGAACTTTTCATCTTATAAAATGGAGAGTTTAAATCAAATGGAATTTGGTGCTTAGCTGTTTGACAGGTGGTAGAGTAGTAGGTAGAGCCTGCAAAATTTGGTAAAATTGATGAGAATATTTTAAGAAAATGTAAAGTATTCCAAGTACTGCCCTAACCAAAAGTGGCAATATGGTCGAAACTGAAAAAACCACTTTCTTAAGCAGAAATTACTAGTGTCTTACTCAAGATACGCTGAGTAAAATAAGTTGTTAATATCAAAAGTTGCAGACTCTAAAAATAAAATTGTAGAATCCCTAAACCTCCAGTGATTTTTATAGTTTTAGTTGAAAATTTCAGACAGTATTTAACTAATACAGCTTTTATTTTCTAAAATAGTAATCTGGTATAGTGAAAATGAACTTATTGAACAGTATTACTAAGTATTACTTGGTTAATTCTTTCATAGTAAAGTATTAATCTTATATGTACATATGTGTGTGTGTTTATGTAAAAACTACTTGCTAAAGTAAGGTTTGCTAACATAGTACAAAATTTATTTTGATTTTTTCACCTAAAATACTTATATACTTAGAGGAAATGTCAAAAGTTGTTTTCATAAGAAAATTATTATTTAGTCTTAAGAATGAAGTATATCATCATGATCATAGAACTGCTTTTAACTTCCAACAATGTAAAATTTTTAAAGGTGAATTCTGAGATGTGTTTAAGAGTGAATGTTGAAATACATATCAAAATACTAAAAACTGAAATTTGATATTTCTATATTGTTGGATATTAGGTAGATAATCCAGGAATTAATCGATTGACAGTTGACGTTAAACAAAATGTAAAAATGTTTAGAAATCAGAGTTTAATATAAGGGTGAAGTTTAAATACTTTTATATTGGTGTCATACTGTAATGTGATTGAGATAATTATAAGGTATAGAATGTCTTCATATGTTTGATTTTTTTTTTTAATGAAAAAGCAGCTTAGTTTAAATAGAATGAAAATAAATACAATTTTTCCCTCCCTGACTTAACAAGTATTTTTCAGGTTAGAGAACATTAAGATGAAAAGTGAAAAATATGATTACCTGAGTGTCTGGGGAAAAAAATCCAGGTTCAGTTTATCACTTTCAGTGCATATCTTTAGAACAACCTTAATGAGTTAAATAGGAAAAGAGAGACAGCATTTGAGTTTATATGGTAGATAAGATAAAAATCCACAGAGTTGTTCCAAATTTAGAGAGTTTATGATTTGTGATCTTTGAAGATATCGAAACTTATTTTGAACACAGATATTTAGCATCACATAATTGTTCTTCCTATAGTTATTTTACTAGGTTATAAACTTCTAATAATTTAGCTTAGTAAATAATTTCATATCTAGAAGAATCAATACAAATATTAACAGTTTACTTGTATTTGGTCAATTCTTACAGGGTGAGAAACTTTAACCTAATTAGGAGTATGTTATTTTAGGAGGCCAGTTAACAAAGGGTTTAACTGCTATGTATGATTGGCTGTCTTTTAACTACCCCTTGAAAGACATTTTGTAAAGATTTTGACTGTTCTAAATTTGCAAACCTGATTATCTAAATTTAAGCCCTGATACGTAGTTAATTATGTCGGAATTTGGGGGAAGAGATTTATTGTGTTAATTTTTATCTTTTTTTCACTGATTTGTATCGCCTTTGTTCAATATTTATGTTTTTAGCTAAATGCACAATCAGGGTTAAATAACATTCACTTTTGGGAAAAATTCTTAGCTGTCCCTAAAATACAGTTATACCATGGTTGTTCCTGTCTTACTGAAATAGTTTTTTTAAGATAGAAAGAATATTTAAATGAACTAGAATAGAGGTAACTTAACATATCTACATATGAAGGAACTTAAAATTATTTGTTATTTGTCAGATGTATAATGCTGGTTTATAAGGATATGTTACATTTTAGGCAGTTTGTCAGCTATGACAATTTTAATAGAGGTGTTATATATTGCTTAGAATTTGTTAAATAATAGATACAATTAACTTTTTAAATAAAAGTTTTAGAAGTATTTATTTGAAGCAGTTTTGTACATGTGTGTGTTTTATGTGTTTTTTCTTAAACTAGCAAATAACATCCTTAACCTATTTCAGTTGTTTTTCTTCAAATGAGATCTAATGTATCAGAATTATATTTTCTGATAAGCATTTTTCAAAGGGTAATAATTAATGTGAGGGTTTAAAATTTATATTAAATACATTTTGAGGTGAAATTTCTATTCACAGCACCACAAACCATACTTTTGATACTTCATTAACATATTTGATTTAGTTTTACTTTCCAATTTTCATGGTTAGAATCTTGGAGGAGATATGTGAAGCATGTTTCACATGTGGCTGCTGAGACTGATTAATCCTACTGGTTAATAGTTTATTAATCCATTACTGTTTCTAAGTGTCTAGATTTTTAAAAATCTTTAGGATTTGCTGTTAGTCTTTTTTATTTTATATGCTTCATACCAAACAAATAAAGTATCTTATTATCCCCTGAGCTTCAGAATTATTTTTATTATTATTAACATTTTTTGTTCCTCATTGAACTGCTAAGCAGAAAAATTTTTCAATTTTGATAAAAATAGAAGATGGGGGTTGGGTTTTGATTTTTTACAAAATATCTAAATTTAGAATATTGCTACTGTTTCATACTTTTATTTTAAAATGTCTCAAACTTAGCCTTCTTGATTAAGTATTATTATTTAAACTTACTAGCCAGTTCTAGCCTATGTGGGTTTTTCTTTTTAATAGTTTATAGATCTCCAAATTTTTCTGACTTTTTGTATTTTTCTGAATCACAAATTGCTTAAGGTTCCAAAAGATGAGTTGCCTTTAGTGTTAAAGCTGTAAATCTATAAATAGTATCACCTTACATTTAAAGGTAATTGAACAATGAATATTTCTATTTCTGTTACTCATCAATTAATACTATGTACTTACTGAGTTTTTAACTTTGTATTACACGTTTAAAATAGGTAAATTGCATATGGAAGTTTTTTTAATGGGATTTATGCAAAAACATGGACTAAAATCTTACTTCTTTGCTAATAGTGTCTAAAGTCAAACATATGGTGGTAATTAGATATGGGATTCTTGGGAGCCAGAGGCGTTTTGTAAGCAAAATAAAGTGTCATTTCTTGATTGGAGTTTGACACTTTCTTATTTTCCAGGAGAATAGGTAGGCAAGTTACTCTCTTTATGAATTTACCCCAACATTGGTTAAAACTCTTGAGAGAATTTTGATAATTGAGCAGTTAAATCTAAACTTACAAGGGGAAGATTATTATATACATCATTAATTTCCTTTTCCTTGCATACATTATAGGTTCCCTTTCTAATCAAAACACCAATTTTGTCTTTTTTCTCTCCCCACCCCACTTTTTAAAGAAAAAATTATTTTAAAAATAATTTTATCATATAGTGATATAAGCAGACCTTGAGAGGTAGGTTGATCTCTGAACCATTTTTCCTCTGTGTCAGTTGTATAGTCTTTTCTCAGCTTGCTGTTTAAGAAGCAGCAGCAGCAGCAACAGCAGTGAATAAACAAGATATTACCACAGCCCTTGTTCTTACCCCTTACAGCTGGGAATAGAGGCTGGGAGATCGATGCTGCTTGTCAGCTGTTGTGCAGAATAACATCAATATGCAATAATGGTAGCCAAAGGAGCCTGCACCCATGCATTTTTACAAACCCAGGTGGGAACAGCCCAACTGTCACTGTACCACATACACAGTATAGAGAATGCATTCTTTAGCAGAAAGGTTTCAGCATAAAGAGAGCAGTAGATGCTTGTAGTTCTTAGACTCTATTATTTTTTTACTATTTACTCTATGGCTTTAGTTCATTTAATTTTTATTCAGTTAATTCCATCCATTAGAATGGAAAACCTGTCTTGTGTCTAGAGGTATAGGTAGTATGTTTCATGTATATATGGTATGTTTCATGTTTTCACTTTTAAGCAGGTAGACTGAAAAAAATTATAAGTAGTTGCTGATATCACAAGTTAGGTAATATATTGAGGATAGAAAAGAAAAGTTGGCCATGGCCACACAGGAGTGTTTCTTTCACTTTTGGACCATATTATCTTTGTTTTATAAAAGCCCAGTCTAACAAGGCCAAATTCTTGTTGATTTCACTATAATAGAAGAAAGAAAACAACATTCTATATTAACTTAGTGTTGTAAATAACTAAAAGCAGGCAACAGATGAAAACTTATGTCTTTTTCTTACTACTAAACTATTTTTCTATTTACCATTTCTCACTGAAATATCTTTTATCTGAACTTTTTATCTAGAAAGCTCAGATTATTCTAAATCTTTTGGAAATAGGACTTTGTAATTTCAAATACTGTAGAAGAATGTTTTTATTTTTATAATTTGAATTTGCACAGATTTTTGTAACCTAAAGATTCAATTTTTTTCTTCCTTTTACATCTAATTTCAATAGGTGAGAGTTACAGAGAAGTGTGGATATTGGATTTCTGTAAATGTTCTGAATTTATTTGTAGAATTCTTGGTGGGAAACTACTAAGGATGTGTGTGTGTGTGTGTGTGTGTGTGTGTGTGTGTATGTGTGTAAAACCAAATGTCCTGTTAAAAGTTTGACATTTGCAGTAGCTTTCTGTTGAAAAAGTAATGATAGTTGCTTTCTGGTCATCTTCATTAAAATCACTCCTGATCACTCTCACTCTTAATATTTTCCTGTGCCAATCACAGTAAATTCAGAACATTAGTTCCCTGCTAATATTACTAAAAAGAGCTTTGTCATAGTATGTGTCTAGTTACCTGAAAAAATAAATGAGCCCACAACCTTTTCTGGCATTGTGTCAGCCATAAATTGAGGTTACTTTTTCGTTGTTGTTGACTAATGCTAGAGGTTTTTAAAAAAATATGTTTATGTAATTTAGCAGATAACATATTAATTACTGTTACCTCCCCTAACTAAAACATGAGTTACATAATCCTCTGTGTTGAAAACACCTCATTTTTAATCATTACTTCTTAATGCCTGTGAACCACCTGTATGAAAATAACCTAGAATTTAAAAAATAAAATAAAAACATTTGTCCAGACCTGGAATTTGCATTTTTTTACAAGCTCTAAGAGATATTTCTTAGGAGCACCAACCACATTTGTGAGAAGCACTACCCAAAATGAACTTGGGGGAGGGATTGTTCGTACCAACAAACCAGCTACTTTTCCTGCATATTTTTTTTCCCTCTTTGGTCATCTTGAATCTAAGCTTAATATTTAATTAGGAATCTTATTTCTAGATTAAGTTCTTGAATCTTAAATTCGGCTGATTAAAAAATAGATTAGGTCTTGGTATTTCCTCAGTCATATGAGGAAAATCTGTGTTATCAGAGCTTTGTTTTCATGTAAGTGCCTTGGGCCAAATTTCAGTCTATTCTCTTTGTTTGGAACATTTAGTATACCTATGTTAAACCAATACTTGAAAACCAAAGGAATTGATCACTTACGGATTTTTAAATTTTCATATAGATAGTAGCTGTTTTTCTTAAATATGCTTCCAAATGTTGGAGGAAATATAAAATGAGGAACTTTTCATATGCTGTTTGTTGGAGCATTTAGCAAATCTTTGTAAAATTGAAGATACAATAGGCTTTCACCCAACAATTTTATTCCTAGATGCTCTAGATAAACTCAGACATGTAGAAAAAAGTCTTGGTTATTTGTAATTAGAAAAAAAATGAAAGCAATGTAAATGTTAAGCAAGAAGAGAATGGCAAATTGTGACATCGTCATGTGATGAACTGTATAGCTACTAAAATGAGAGCTGTGTTTGTCATCATGGGTGAATATCCTACCTCAACAAACAAAAATAAGTTGCATAAAGGTTATATACAGAGTAACATGTATATAAAATATGTATGATATTATACCATTTATCGATAGCTTGAAAGCAATGATAAAATTGGACATCATCTGTATGTGTAATCAATTTTCATAAAAAACAAAGCAAAGTAAGCATGGCATAGTTTTAGATTTCAGTACAGCTGGATTGGGAGTCCAGAGATAGGATGTGGAGGTTCATTTTGGTATTCCCTTGATTTTTCTATGAATTTTGAAGCAAATGATTTTGAAATTTTTAAAAACATGCTGTTCTTCTTCTGTGAAGATTAGTCTACAATAAAACATATACTTGCAGTTCTCCGTTAAGAAAATGGATGGGTTTGTCGTATTCTTTCTATTCTTTATCTTATAGTAAGTGCTTAACTATTAGTTGATGTAACAACTACATCTTAGAATCATGACCCACAGAAACCAAACATGCTAACCAACTCAAATTACCAGCATATCTTTAAAAATATGTCATATGTTCCTTCCTTTGCGTACTTGGAATTGTGCAGTATACAATACATGGATTATAGATTATGCAATTGTGTGTGTGAGAGACATGAATCAGTCTTGGGATATGATCTTGAATTTATCTTAAAATATCTGCAAATATATGATGTCCTCTAGAAGCTCTCTGGACTCCAAGTTAGAGTTTTAGCTTTGACTAAAATGTTTGAGTTAAACTTCACGAGGGCAATAGTAATAGAATAGCAAATTATAAAAGCCAATGATAAGCAGGATGTAGTGGCATGCAGGCCTGTAATCCCAGCTACTTAGGTGGTTGAGGCAGGAGGATAGCTTAAACTCAAGAGTTTGAGGTTGCAGTGAGTTAAGACCACACCATTGCACTCCAGCCTGGTTGATAGAGTAAGACCCCATCTCTTAACAAAAAAAACTAACAAGAATGCTGCACTGGGCTGAAACATACAAATGCTGCTGGGTGTTTATAATCTGATTGTTCTGTGCTATATAAGGATCAGAATACAGTTGTGGCAACCTCAGTTGAAATGTTCTAACTTACATATAATGTGATGAAATTTTTAAAGTCTTCCCTCTTTTTCCTAGGTTTAATAATGATAGAATGAAGACCATAATAAAAGAGATCTCCTCTTAGCTCAGCAATTCTTACCTTGTAAGTATTAACTCTGAGTCTCCCTGTCATTGTCATAAAAGGTTACTGTTTGGTGTCATGTTCTGGTTTATTTCTGATTTTTTTTTCCTGCTTGTCCCAGTATGCTCACTTTCTAGCCTCTCCTAGCCCCTCTACACGTTGAGGTTTGATGTTAATTAATAGTTTAGAGCAAGAATAATGCCATTGCCCTGGTAAGTTATTTAGGGAAGTATTTTATACCCGGACCCTATAATCTCCAAGTCTGAGTATCACAATTTTGAGCCCTTTTCCTTCAAAGGAATTAACAGATAAGTAATTGTCTTTTTTAGTACCATCATTTTTCAGGTTTATTGGTCTTACGGTTTTATAAATTGAGAGTATTCTCTCCACTTGAGAAATTATTTTGTAAAATTTGTTTTTAATTTCATCAGGTTACACTTAAGACTTTGTGAAGAGCTTAACATTTAGCTGTTAAAACTTGAGGAGGTGGGAGAAACATGAAAGCAGTCCCTTTTCCTTCCTTTTTTTTTTTTTTTTTAATTTATTCAGTGTATATTTCTTGAGCATCTACCATGTTCCTAGTACTTTTCTAGGAGCTGAAGGTATAGCAGTGAACAAAACAGATAAACAAGTAAGTACATAAATTAGAAGATTTCTGACATGGATTCAAAGTCAGAGGTTTCGGGTCGGGGCCAGGACCCTGCATCTTTAGCAAGAGATGGCAGCTGATCTGTGGTCCATGCATAGTGTAAAGAACCCGCTCCAAAGAGCCAGGGAGCAGTGTCCAGCTGCAAGTCCCCCTTTCTTCTGTCAGGGAAGTTTGCAGAAGTGAATCAGTGGATAGCAACACCCAAGTGATACCTTCAGGGTAGACAGGAAGGCAGTCTGTTTAGTTAAAGGTCAGGAACAGTCACCTTAATTATTCAAGACATCATTTCCCGCCCTGAATTGCCCCATCACCTCCCAAGCTAAACCTCAGATATTTCCTGCAAATATCAAAATGAGGATTTGTTTTTCTCCTTTTTCCTTCCTTTTATATATACACATGCATACCTCTTTTTTAGAATAAGAAGCATTTTTCCCCAATTCATTTAACTTTTGAGACACTTAGAAATTCTAAAAGAATAATTTTAACAAGTTAACTGAAATTAATATTATGCCTCTAGAAAAACTCACAAGATCAAGGACATATGAAATGCTCAGGATACTTATTTCCATAGAAGTATATTTGAGACCCTAAAATCAGTTACCAAAAAATGTCATTTCCATCCATTCCTTGAGTTAATTCTGCATCTCTAAAGAAAAACTCAAGGGCAAGACTTTCTGTTCTTAATGATGTTGAGGGCATGTCTCTGTTAAATGAAACAAGTGCTTCAGATGCTTTTATTACATTATCTCACAGTGACTCAAATAATGTGTATGTGTTGGGGATGGCCTTATGATCATAGACAATCAGCCACTGAACTCAATAAGGTGAGAATTTTTAGGTGGGGGATCAATTAAATATTGAAAACTGTTAATAATAAGCCAGTTTGCAAAGTAGTAGCCAAATGCCACAGGTCACTTTCTTTTTCTGGTTTTCTCCCGGTTACATTTTTGTCTCTGGAAAATTAGAATGGAAACATTTGCAAATCCCTAAAGAATCCTATATAGTCCAGGCTTGAATTCCTTAATTAGTCCCTTGGAAGCCAGCTCAGCCCTTCTTCAACTTAACTCTTAAAAAAAGAAGTCTTTTTAATTCTTATTACACTTAGACTGCAGGGCAGTCCACTTTGCAAAAAGAAATAGGTATCATTTAATTTCTAACAGATACATAAGCACAGATAACATCACATTCTTCATTCTTCATTTCATCTCCTTTATAAATTTCTAAGCTAGCAGTCTTTCTTGGATACCCTCCAGCATCTTTTAAACATAAGCCATTTATCATATTTCGTAGTTGGAATGCTTTCTGTTGTCTTTTCTAGGTAGATTCCCCTTAATCTTAGATCCTAAAATGGTGATGTTTCCAATTAAACAGTACCCAGAATAATAGGTACATAGTGACTGACAATAGTGAGTGTGATTGTGTGTTCCCCTTCTCTCATTTTTTAAATGTTTGTTTAATGCCATTTTTTTAAGATGGGATATATATAAATAGGGATATATATATGTATAGATATATATGTGTGTATACATGTGTGTGTGTGTGTATATATATATTTTTTGAGATGGAGTGTCACTCTGTTGCCAGGCTGGAGTGCAGTGGCATGATCTTGGCCCACCAAACCTCCACCTCCCAAGTTCAAGTGATTCTCCTGCCTCAGCCTCCTAAGTCGCTGGCGTTACAGGCATGCGCCACTACGCCCAACTAATTTTGTTTTTTTTGTTTGTATAGACGGGGTTTCTCTATGTTGGTCAGGCTGGTCTTGAACTCCCGACCTCAGATGATCTGCGTGCCTCAGCCTCCCTAAGTGCTGGGATTACAGGTGTGAGCCACCTCGCCCAGCCTAAGATGGGATTTTTTTTTAAGCTGTTTGTTTGTGGAATGTGGATGTTCTAGAAGTTGTAGAACAGTGATGTTCATGTATACAATGCTGTCAAACAATGGCAGTTTGGGATTCATTTTTACAAATTAAATATAGAGATGGAATATTTTTCAAGTTTATTTTTCAATTTAGAGATCTTAAACTTTTGTTGCTTAACAAAAAATTAAAAAAGAATTATATGTCTTTTCTTTTTCTTTTTTGAACTATTTTTATTTTTCACATGACATTTTTGAATAGATAAATTATATATTTCTGTTTGTAAATGTAAACATATGATTACCTGCAAAGGTAATGCATGTTTACATCTTTTATGTAAATTTAAATATATATTTGGTGCTTAAAAAACATCTTTAGGTACATTGTCAGCAGTTAAGAACATTACATCTCTCTTTTTAATAATCTACAACAATAAAAAATCTTAAAACATTGACTTTATAAATAGAGAAAGAAAAGATGAAGCAGAAAATTCACCAGTGCTGTCAATGTTAGTTCCATAAACGAAAATGATAGACATAAATTACTTCCTAATTCCAAAGACTTATTAAATTTGGCTGCTATCAAGAACAAGGCTAGTAAAAAGAAATAACAAAATATTTCTCACATATGACTATTTTTAGAAGTATTATCAAGTTAGCAATAAAAGCAATGGCATGTAATCATATCAGCCTAGAAAACATTGTCAATTGTTAAATTATAAATAGTACAAATGTAGGACTGACTGAAAATACTGCAAAAAAAAATCACAATATTCAGTGGAGCAGTAAATAATCGATGATAGGGCAAATGATATAAAATCTGTTGTGCTTTCAATAAAATCATAATGATGTAATTATGTTATGCACTAGACATAGCCAAAGTTTCTCCAATTTTTAATTATTGTGATAGAAATTTACTGTTGTGTAAATTGCTGTATACCTGTGCCACTGATGAGGAAATTCTAATTATCTTGAATAGTTTTAAAAATGGGAATGTTCCTGGGAGAAAGGAATTTCCCAAAAGAGAAAAAATAAATTGCTCTTTTGGCAGTTGGATTAGTGGTGAAGAGTGTTATAATCCAAAAATTTCATAAAGGTACCAGCTATTGTCAGCATTTGGTAGTAAAGAGAATGTCTTATAAACCTATTGATATGAAGTGCCATTAATTTAGTAAATATATAAAATCTAGGCTCTTGTGTATTCTATAATTTATGAATATAGAGAAAGTTCACAATATGCTGCAACTGTGTTTCATTGTTCAAATAATTGCTGTTTTTGAGAATTAGACATTTAATAAAAATGTCAGGTGTTCCTTGTCCTCATTCTTCCATATTTGTCTTATATGTTTAGCAAAATGATTGAGTTAAATATGAGCTTTTATATTCAAACGATGGCTGTGTTTTTGCTCTTAATAAAATTGCAGCCATAAAATTTGATTTTTAGTGCCAAAATTATAAAAAGGGGTTGGGTTTGTTTCAACCCGAACAACTTCTTACCTTCAAGATGGATGATTCAAAGAGGAATAATAGGAAATTTCTTATTTATGAAGTTACTTGGTTGTTTTCTTAGGAAAACAAAAACAAAGTAGAATTTAACAGCATGGGGCCTGATTTAAATAGAAAATAAGTGTACCGATATAATCAACTCTGCTGTCATGGGGATTTCAAGTTATAAATGTAATAGGTAATATCCCCTGACTTATTCTATATACTTTTGCCCTAATCTACTACCTATCAGTCTGAAACTTGAGTTTTTAAACTTAATCTCCATGTAAAAACAGGAATAAATTGTATGCATAATTAAAATATATGTTGTCAATTATCATACCTTTTTGCCTAGACTATAAATAAGCTTCATTTTTCCTGTTATAGTCACTAAATTAATTTATGCTTATTTTTCTATTAAAACAAATTACTTTGGCTGGGTGCGGTGACTCATACCTGTAATCCCAGCACTTTGGGAGGCTGAGGCGGGCAGATCATGAGGTCAGGAGTTCGAGACCAGCCTAGCCAACATGGTGAAACCCCATCTCCACTAAAAGTACAGAAATTAGCTGGGCATGGTGACCGGCACCTGTAGTCCCAGCTGCCCAGGAGGCTGAGGCAGGAGAATTGTTTGAAACCAGAAGGCAGAGATTGCAGTGAACTGAGATCACACCACTGCACTCCTGCTTGGGTGAAGGAGTGAAACTCCATCTCATAAATTAATTAATTAATTAATAACAAAAATTAGCCAGGCATGGTGGTGTACACCTATAATCCCAGCTACTCAGGAGACTGAGGCAGGAGAATTGCTTGAACCTGGAAGGCAGAGGTTGCAGTGAGCTGAGATCGCACCATTGTACTCCAGCCTGGGTGACAGAGCAAGACTCCATCTCAAAAGAAAAAAACAAGTTACTTTAAAATGTCTTATAAAATCTCAGTTTCTTATAGTAAAACTATTTGTAGCTAATGAAAATGAAGTTTTGATACATTTAACAGTACTACCACTAAGAATGCCATCCTTTCAAGTACTCTACCACTGGTCAAATTTCAGAACCTCAGTTTAAAATGTTTAGGGAGGCCAGATGTGGTGACTTATGCCTGTAATCTCAGCACTTTGGGTTACTAAAGCAGGTGGATTACCTGAGGTCAGGAGTTCAAGACCAGCCTGGCCAACATGGTGAAACTCAGTCTCTACTAAAAATACAAAAATTAGCCAGGCGTGGTGGTGAGTGCCTGTAATCTCAGCTACTGGGGAGGCCGAGGCAGGAGGATAGCATGAATGCAGGAGGCAGAGGTTGCAGTGAGCCAAGATAAAGCCACTGCACTCTAGCCTAGGCAACAAGAGCGAGACTCCATCTCAAAAAAAAAATGATTAGGAGAACAGCTGGGCATGGTGACTCACACTTGTAATCCTAGCGCTTTGGGAGGTCGAGGCAGGTGGATCACTTGAGGTCAGGAGTTCAAGACCAGTCTGGCCAGCATGGTGAAACCCCGTCTCTACTAAAAAATACAGAAATTAGTCGGGCATGGTGGTACATGCCTGTAATCCCAGCTACTTGGCTGAGGTGAGAGAATAGCTTGAACCTGGGAGGTGGAGGCTGCAGTGAGCTGAGATCCCACCACTGCACCTCAGCCTGGGCAACAGCATGAGACTCCATCTCAAAAAAATAAAATAAAATGTTTAGGGAAACAATATCTAAGTTAAAATTCAGAGCACTTCAATTTTAAATGTTCATTATTTTTAGTTTTTATATCCTTAGTTCAACTGTTTGTTTCTTTATGCCTCTAGTATTTGGTGCCCTGTAGTCAGAACTTAAAACTGGCAATCTGTCTTCCAAATCCTTAACAAGATAAAATAGTAAAGTACACTGAATTTTTCTAAGTCAATTTTATGTTAAATTGAACTTTATTAATTTTATTTTGACTCTAGAATATTAGAATTAGAACCAGAGTAAACAAATGTTTTCCTTTATGTTATAAATTACATTTACGTTAATTAACATAAAATAAATTTCTCATCAGAGGGCAGGTTTCAACTTAGGACAGTAAGTCCTCACTTAAAGTAATGAATAGATTCTTGGAAACTGCAGCTTTAAGCTAAGTGACATAGAATAAAACCAGTTTCACCATAGGCTACTTGATAAAAACAAGAGTTAAGTTCCTACAGCCTATTTCTGGTCGCAAAGAACATCACCAAACTTCTAAATAAAGATCCAACACATTTCAACATTGTGAAATAAATGTGAGTTACGCATACATTTAAGAAAGATTAATAGAAACAAGATTACCCAATTTTTGATGAGTCAGTGAGCGATGATGGTCATAGTGGTGGTGAGTTAAAATAAGGAATAAATGTTTGTAAAGCGGAAATTATAAGGAGCACCTCCTACCATCATGTTCAAAAACAAGCAATAACAAATATGGCATGCTTGCTGAGCACTTTAATACTATATCATTTGTTGTCGTGCATTTGTATGATGATTGTATATTTGACAAGTTTTTATTTTGCAATAATTTACATTCATTCATTTTCCAACCCACTTACTCCACTTTGGGGTTGCAGGTGGCTGGAGCCTATCCTAGAAGCTCAGGATGCAAGGTGGGAACAAACCCTGGATAGGATGTCATTCCATCACAGGGTGTCCTCATACCCCCACACTCAGCCATACTGAGACAATTTAGATGTGCCAACTAACATAACATGCACATTTTTGGGATGTGGGAGAAAACAGACATGGGGAGACATGGAAACTCCACACACCGTGGCCCCAGACAGAAATCTATATATTTCTCCTCTTCAGTGTTAAAAATGAAATGATGTTGAATGAAACAACATCATTTGAAGATCTTCTGTGTATAACTTTGTTCTCTGGCCCTAGATCTGTCTAAAAATTGTTTTTATATCTTTTCTCTAACCTATACGTTCTCAGATCCTTCCACTGTTGTCATAGCATTAATTTCTAGACCATTAATATCCTGGATACCCCACTTTGCATCTGTTACATTTTGTTAGTATTCCTTTTAAAATAACTGTATATAGAATTGAGCTCAATTTACTTAATGTGGTAGAGGTACAAAACACATTGCATTTATGAAGTTCTATAGTGCAGTCTGATTGCACTAGCTTTTTTGTTTTCATCAATACTATTGGGTCGTGTTGAGCTGCAGTTCACTGAAACACTTAAGTGTGTTAGAATTTCAAATCCTACTGTAAATTTAGATTCAGTAGGCATTTATTGAATACCTGTTCACTACTAGATGTGCTTGTATAAATTTCTGCTGTTTATTTTACTGATAATAAGTTTAAAATGTAGAAATTGACCAGTAGATTTATTGTACTGAGAATGATTTTATAGCTTAGGAGACATGACTAGAATTTCAATGAGAACAGATTGTGAGAACAGAAATAAATTTTAAAAAAAAGAATTTCTAAATGGTTTTGTTAAATGCAATAGCAATTTTATATAAACTACAGATGAACTAATATTAGAGCACATGTAAGAAAATGTCTAAAAATGTTATTGGAAATAAAACTAGAGTTATAAATCATTAACAAGAAAAAAACCATTATATACAGTTTATTTTTTCCATATTTCTTAAAATATATTAAATTCTAATATAGAAAGAAAACCAACTTAAGATATTTAAAGATTCCCATCCACTCAGATTTATTATATTCAAGTTGGATTATTAAGCAAAACATTTACTTATTTTGTCTCACCTTTCAACATAACTACTTTTTTTCATGGAAGATTGTAAGTATGGAGAGTTCTGGTATATCAAAGGCCAGTAGAGATGTTAAAGACCCACACCCCAGAATATAAGCCACCAGACTTGGAACTATGGTTGTTGTATAAAGGATAAGGACTGAATGATTCTGTCTTGGGAATATTTTTGTGTTTTTTTAGAAGCTCTTTTCTTTGGCTCTACATCTAGCCATTAGGGCTCTTTCTGTATCTGGTTAGGGAAAGTGGCTTTTCTTTCAGCCAGCAAATGTAAAAGCAGAGATTTAAGGGATGGAGTCACGATGGTATTTCCAGTGGACTAAGATAAAGGATTAGAGAAATGGCATGGTCTGTACTAGTAAAGATTTCCTCACAGCTAGTCCATTTTGAATGGAGAGATAGGTATGGAATAGGGAAACCAGTTGTCTGGCCAGCACAGTACCTAATAATGAGAATATTCTGTATTCAAAAGTTCTTAGTAGTTGTTAATGTCTTAAAAGAGACCATTTAACTGGAATAGAAGTGTTTTCTTTGGAGAAAAGTAGGAAACATTGGATAGGTCTTAATTATACAGACCTTAGACAGAAAGTAGAGATTCTACTTAGGAAACTAGAAATTACTTTTTTTTTTTGGAAACAAGGTTTTGCTCTGTCACCTGGGCTACAATGCAGTGCAGTGGCATGATTATGGCTCAGTGCTGCATCAGACTCCTGGGCTCAAGTGATTCCCCCCACTTCAGCCTCCTGAATAGCTGGTATTACAGATGCCCAACTGATTTTTAAGTTTTTTGTGTAGAGGGGCTAAATGATGAGAACACATGGACACATAGAGGGGAACAACACACACTGTGGTCTTTCGGAGGGTGGAGGGTGGGAGGAGGGAGAGGATCAGGAAAAATAACTAATGGGTACTAGGCTTAATACCTGGGTGATGAAATAATCTGTGCAACAAACTCCTATGACAGGCCTGGCATGGTGGCTCACGCCTGTAGTTCCAGCACTTTGGGAGGCTGAGGTGGGTGTATTACTTGAGGTCAGGAGTTCAAGACCAGCCTGGCCAATATGGCAAAACCCTATCTCTACTAAAAATACAAAAAAAATTAGCCCAACTTGGTGTCACTGGCCTGTAATTCCAGCTACTCGGGAGGCTGAGGCAGGAGAATCACTTGAACCCGGGAGGTGGACGTCACAGGGAGCCGAGATTGAGCCACTGCACCCCAGCCTGGACAACAGAGCATGACTCCATCTCAGAAAAAAAAAAACAAAACTCCCATGACAAAAGTATACCTATGTAACAAACCTGTAGTTGTACCACTGAACTTAAAATAAAAGTTAAAAAATAATAATACAATTTTTTTTTTGTAGAGCTGGGATGTTGCTATGTTGTCCAGGCTGGTCTCTCAAATTCCTCGGCAGTCCTCCAAACTCAGCTGCCAAAAGTGCTGGGATTACAGGCATGAGCCACTGCGTCCAGCCTAGATACATTCTTGAATATGTAAGTTTGGGAAATTTTATTAATTGATTAAGGACTAGGAGGTTCAGCTAAAATGCAATTGGAGTTATAAGGTACTTAAACCTAGATTTAAGGTATGAAATCAAGAATGGCAAAGAAATCAATGAACTAAGGTCTTAAGGAATCAATTGGTTTTATTGACTCCCTGAATACAAGGGATAATTGACACAAGATGAAAATTGAGTGTTAAAGAATAACAATGGGCAATTATGAATAATTAGTACATAAAAGGAAGCAAAAGAAGAATGTAAAAAGAAAAAATGTAAATAGCGTATTTATTAAACCTTTTATATTATGTTTCTTGACTAACATGATGTGTTTGTAATTTAGTCATTGTTAGTATTTAGGAAGTAAAATCATCAAATAAAATATGAATGTTTGATTTCTAAGAAGTTTAACTTTTTGTATAAGGAAATGATTATAAGAGAATCTAATATTAAAATAACATTTGGGGAGCTTGTATAGTCTTGACTTTCTGGAATAAATTTTCCAGATTGAAATCTACTTCATACACAGTTTTTAAGCAATCTTTCAGTCATTTCTTCATCAGAAGAAATAAAGGCAGTTTAGAAACAGTAAAAATTTATATTTGCCTAAACTCAACAACTAGGTTTTTTATATTATAAAACAGTCATTTTGGATTAAATCTGATTATTATTTTATTGAATGCCTATTCCTAACACTGAATTTTAAAGGTATCCTCTCTAGTTAATAGAGCCTTTTTGTTTTTAAGTATTTATATTCCAGAAACAAGAATCAAGCAAAAACACATTTTAATCTTTCCTGTAAATGTTATGTATTTGGATACTTTATAAGACTTTCAACTTCATAGTAGGGTAATAAAAAATTACCATGTTTCCCCAAGCATGGTGGCTTATGCCTGTAATCGCAGCACTTTGGGATGCCAAGGTGGGATCATCATTTGAGGCCAGGAGTTTGAGACCAACCTGGCCAACATGATGAGACCACGTCTGTAAAAATACAAACCTTAGCTGGGCATGGTGGCATAGACCTGTAGTCCCAGCTACTTGGGAGGCTGAGGTGGAAGGATAGCTTGAGCCTGGGAGGAGGAGGTTGCAGTGAGCTGAGATCATGCTACTGTACTCCAGCCTAGGTGACAAAAGAACACTCTGTCTCAAAAAAAATAATAATAATACCGTGTTTAGTGAAATTGTCATGCAATTTAGTTTAGACCCCATAACTCAGGCCTTTACATAAAGATATTAAAGAATAGCTATTTATAAATGTTCCATCTGGTATAATACTGACATACTGTGTATTATTCCACTGTCATTGAGCAAGGATAATCATTCTGTATCCCGGGCACTGTATATACACAGTTCCTTAGAGCTTCAAGTGCAGAATAGAATTAAGGCATATTTGGAGAAAGTAATTACCATTACAGATTGTGTTGATGCTGGATTGAAAGTAAAATTAAATGTTCAGAAAACCTAAAGTAACGTAGTGCCATATAAGGACATGTCTAAACAACAAACTAGCAAAACCATATTGACGGCATGTATTAGTATCTGAATATCCCTATTGTGTGAGTAGAAATAGTCTAAACTTATAGGCTCAAGGAAATTTTAAATGTAAAATAGTCCCAGTTTGAAGGCATAGTACAAAACCTACTTTGGCAGCCCCCAAGTCAAAGATAAGTAGAAAGGAAAAATCAAACCATACCACATTGGGAGGAGATTATTATTGTTATTAAACACAAGAAAAGAAAGAGGTATATCTTCTCTATTGCCTGGAATTGTTCCACTAAATCTTTCAATTTGTTATACATTTAAATGAAGAATTTTCATTTTTTTCTGGAGAATTGCAATAAATATTTTAATAGTTTAAATGTATCAGGCTTTCAAATATAAATCAGATAGTTAGAAATAAAAGGAAAATAGATAAGGAAAAAAATCTTCCTCCATGGTTGTTTACTAAACATCAGTGATAAAATTGCAGCGTTGTTACAGATAGTAACAATCTTTAGGAGATAAAATTATGCTGAGATAAATTGCAGCACGTTTGCCCTTAGGAATCATGCAACAGAGAGGAAGATTAAAGATGCAGGAGAATATCTAAAGAAATATCCTTAAGTAAACAGGTGAGGATAAAAGAGAAGGAATTTGTCTTATGAACAGTGAGGGTTCATTGATGATAGAAAGAAGGAAGAGTTGTATTCGCACAGATACATGTTAGATAGATTTGGTGGGAACTGAGGAAATCTCTGATGGTTTCTGTTTTGTCAATGAAAGTAAAAATGAAAGGGAAGGTGTTGGAAGTTTGAAAGAAGAGAGGGGACACAGCTGTCTGATGTGTTTCTAGGAGAATTAGAGAATGAATGGACCAAGATTGCCAGAAAGCCCTTAAACCAATTTTAGATATAAAAGATAATAGTAAAAGAAAAATTATCTCTGTTCACAGATGACACAATCATGTATGTAGAAAACCATTAAGATTCCACCAAAAACAGTTAGAACTAATGAGTTTAACAAAGTTGTATGATACAAAATCACACAAAAATCAGTTGTGTGTCTGTTCACTAACAATGAACAATTCAAAAAGGAAATTAAAACAATTCCATTTACAAAAAAAATAATAAAATATATAGGGATAAACATAACCAAGGAGGTAAAAGACTTGTGTACAGCAACTACAAAAAAAAAAAAAAAAATGCTGAAAGAAATTAAAGACAATAAATAAATGGAAAGGCATCCCACATTTATGGATTGGAAGACTTAATATTGTTAAAATGACAGTACTACCCAAAATGATCTACAGGTTGAATGCAATTCCTATCAAAATCCTAAATTTCATTTAACAGAAATGGGAAAATTTATTCTCACATTCATATGGAATCTCCAAGGACATTAAATAACCAAAACTAATTTTAAAAATAGAGTTGGAGGTCTCACTACCTGATTTCAAAACCTCCTTCAAAGCCACGGTAATCAAAACATTATGTTGCTAGCATACAGCTAGACATATAGATTCATGAAAATAGACCCAAGGGCCCACAAATAAACCCTTGCATGTATGTTCAAGTGATTTTCACCAAAGGTACCAAGAAGTGCCAAAGATCCTCATTCAGCAAAGAAAGGACTGTCTTCAACAATTGGTATTGGGAAAACTGAATATCCACACCAGAAAAGAACAAAGTTGAAACCTTACCGTACACCATATACAAAAAGTAACTAAAAATTAATTTCTAAATCAAAGACCTAAGCATAAGAGTTAAAAATACAAAACTCTTAGAAGAAAACAAAGGGCAAAACCTTCAAGACATTGGATTTGGCAGTGATTTCTCAGATATGACACCAAAAGCACAGACAAAACAAGTAGATCAATTGGACTTCATCAAAGTAAAACTTCTGGCCAGGCACTGTGGCTCACACCTGTAATCCCAGCACTTTGGGAGGCCGAGGCATGTGAATCACAGAGTCAGGAGTTCGAGGCCAACACGGTGAAACAACACAAAAATTGGCCAGGTGTGGTGGTGGGCACCTGTAGTCCCAGCTACTCGGGAGGCTGAAGCAGGTGAATCGCTTGACGCTAGGAGGCGGAGGTTGCAGTGAGCCAAGATCGCGCCACTGCACTCCAGCCTGGGCAACAGAACGAGACTCCATCTAAAAAAAAAAAAAAAAAAATTTAAACTTCTATGCATCAAAGGACACTATCAATGTGAAAAGTCAGTCCACAGATTCGGAGAAAATATTTGCAAATCATGTTATCTAATAAGAGATTAATATCCAGAATGTATAAACTCAATAAAAAGTAAACAACCCAATCAAAAAATGGGCAAAGGACTTAAATAAACATTTCTCCAAAGAAGGTATACAATTAGTCAAGAAACACAAGATGCTCAACATCACTATTCATTAGGGAAATGGAAGTGAAAACCACAATGAGATACCACTTCATTTTCACTAGAATGGCTATTATCAAAAACAAAACCAGAAAATACATGTTGGCAGGGATGGGAGAAGTTGTAAATTGCTGGTGAGAATGTAAGTGTAGCCGCTGTAGAACACAGTATGGCAGTTTCTCAAAAATATTAAAAGTAGAATTACTGTATGATCCAGCAATTCCACTTGGGCATATACCCAAAATAATTGAAAGAAGGATTTCAAAGAGATATTTGTACACCATGTTCATGGCAGCATTATTCATAATAGCCCAAGACAAAAACAACCTAAATGCCTATCATCACATGAATGGACAAACAAAATGTATACACACACAATGGAAAACTATTCAACTGTAAAGAGGAAAATTTTGTTGCATGCTACAACCTGGATGAACCTTGAAAAAGTTATGCTAAATGAAGTAAGCCAGACACAAAAAGACAAGTACTGTATGATTTCACTTACATGAGATAACTAGAATAGGCAAATTCATAGAAACAGTAGAATGGTGATTTCCTGAGGCTGAGGGTTAGAGGAGATGGGTGGCAGTTAGTGTTTAAGCAGTATCACTTGGAGAAGATGAAAATGTTCTGGAGATGGAGGGTTGTACAACAGGGCAAACATGTATACCACAGAAGTATACACTTATAACTGGTTAAAATGGTGACTTTTATATATATTGAACCACAATTTTAAAAATACAATTGACCCTTGAACAATGTGAGGATTAGAGGTGCCAACCCCCGTGCAGTTGAAAATCTATGTATAACTTGTGGCTTCCCTGAAACTCAACTACAGATAGCCTACTGTTGACCAGAAGCCTTACCAATAACAAAGTCAGTAACACATATGCTATATGTTATGTGTATTATATATATTATTAAAGTAAGCTGGAGAAAATATATTTACTTTTAATTATATGGAAGTGCATCATCATACAGGCCTTCATCTTCACTGTTCACATTGAGCAGGCTGAGGAAGAAAAGGGGTTGGTTTTGCTGTGTCTGGAGTGGAAGAGGCGGAGGAGGTGGGAGAAGAGGCCAGGCACATTTGATGTAACTTTACAGAAATACATCGTAATTTCTGCCTGACTTTTTTTCTTTTTTTATTTTTCTAAAAAAATGTTTTTATATATTACCAATCCTCTGTCCACCCTTTGTTTTAGTTTTAGTGCCCATATTATAGAAGGGTCCATGTCATAAAATAAATCAAAAGTAGTCTTGAATAATTGCAATCCTTCTGCCAGACTCTCTAATGTCAGTGCCAGTAGTTTATGTCTGGCACTGCTTCTATGTTGTCTTCCTCATCATCTGGCACTAGTTCAGAACCAATCATTTCGATCAAGTTGTCTGTTAATTTATCTGGTGTGGTGTCTGTTAGCTATTGAATTTCTCAAAGATGCATATCTTGAAACCCTTCACCTCCCCGCCCCCCTGCACCATACCTTTTTTTTTGTCATATCCACAATCTCTTTCATGATTTCCTTGATTGTCTCTGTCACAAATCCTGTGAAGTCATATATATCATCTGGACACAGTTTTCTCCAGGAATGTGTTTAAGACTTGATGGCTTTCACAGCTTTTTCTGTAACAATAGTGGCATAATCAGTGGTATAATTCTTCCAGACTTTCATGTTATTCTGTCAGGGTTCTCTTCCACAGCATTGATAGACATTTCCACAGAGTGCAATGTATAAATGAGCTGTAAAGGTCCTTATGACCCTAATACAGAGGGTGAAATACAGAGACATTGAAGGGGCACGTAGACCACCTCAGTGCTTTTGGTGTTGAACTTGTGGTTCTAGGTGGCCAGGAATATTGTCCAATATCAAAAGAACTTTAAAAGGCAGACCCTTATTGGCAAGGTACTTCCTGACTTTGGGAACAAAGCATTGATGGAAGCATTCCAGAAAAAGCATTCTCGTTGTCCATACCTTCTTGTACAACCAAAAGACTGGCTGCTGGTGTTTTTTCCCTTTGAGGCTCAGGAATTAGCAGCTTTATGGCTAAGGATAGCAAACCGACTGCATTTGCACAAAACAGTAGAGTTTGCCTATCTCTTCCTGCCTTAAATCCCGGTGCTTGCTTTTCTTCCTTACTAATAAATGTCCTTTGTGGCATTTTCTTCTGGAATAGGGCACATTTATCAGCATTAAAAACCCATCGTGGGCTCGATGGGGTGGCTCAAACCTGTAATCCCAGCACTTTGGGAGGCCAGGGTGGGCGGATCACGAGGTCAGGAGATCAAGACCATCCTGGCTAACGTGGTGAAACCCTGTCTCTACTAAAAACACAAAAAATTAGCCAGGCATAGTGGCAGGTGCCTGTAGTCCCAGCTACTCGGGAGGCTAAGGCAGGAGAATGGCATGAGCCAGGGAGGCGGAGCTTGCAGTGAGCTGAGATGGCATCACTGCACTCCAACCTGGGCAACAGAGCAAGACTCCCTCTGAAAAAAAAGAAACAGAAAGACCTATCCTTTCTCCCCAGTGATTTTCTTTGTGGTGTCTGGGAACTCTGCTGCCTCAAAGCTGTTTCTCCTGTTACGTTGACATTTTTAGAATGAAACCTCTTTCTGAAACTCAAACCATCCTTTGCTGGCACTAAATTCTTCAGCTTAAGATCCTTCACTTTAAGTTGTCTTATAATGACTACTCTTTCTGAAGACACTGTCTATCTGATATACTACCAACTAATGTAATAACTGGGACAGTGCCTTGTACATAGTAGGTATTCAATAAAATATTTGTTAAATAATTTACAGACATCTTTTGTGTTTGAAAAAAATTATATTTAAGTTTTTATCTGGAAAATGTATGTGATGAAGGGGACCCTGAAGTACAATTCCTTAATATAATTGATAAATACAAATATATGTTATATATTTCTCAAGTGAATGCAAACGGATTTATCTTTGTTAAATGTTAAAACTTGTGCAGGCCAGGACAGGCGCAGTGGCTCACGCCTGTAATCCCAGCACTTTGGGAGGCCAAGGCAGGTGGATCACCTGAGCTCAGGAGTTCAAGACCAGCCTGACTAACGTGGTGAAACCCCGTCCGTCTCAAGAAAAAAAAAAAAAAAATGTGCAGGCCAGACATGGTGGCTCTTGCCTGTAATTTTAGGACTTTGGGAGGCCAAGGCAGAAGGATTGCTTGAGGCCAGGAGTTCAAGACCATCCCAGGCAACATAACAAGACCCTGTCTCTACAATAAAATAAAAATGTAAAGAGCTGTGCATGGCGGTGTGCACTTGCAGTCCCAGCTACTTGAGAGGCTGAGGTGGACAGATCACTTAAGCCCAAGAGGTCAAGGCTGCAGTGAGCTAGGATCATGGCACTGTACCCCAACCTGGTCAACAGAGTACTCTGAGATGAGAAATAAAACAAATCCTGTAGCTCTTGATCTTCCTATTCCCTACCTATTTCTGGTCCATTTACCAGGTAAGGAAGTATACTCCTAAAGTTTCCACTTACTCAGATGTAGAAATGAGGTTTGTTTTTTTTTTTCCTCTAAAAGATACAAAAACTACTCTCTTTAAAAAAATAATAAAATAAAAAACAAAAAAAATGTTGTGCAGAAACTTGAGACAATAAGGAGCAGAGTTATATATGAAATCCAGGTTGCTTAGATAGGAGATTAGCTACATATATTTTTTATTAATGGGAAAAATACTCAGAAAAAATTCATATGGAATGTGACCCTGTGCTTTGTATAAATAATTAGATACTAGAATGGAAGAACAAATTTTAGGGCTTTGGTTGTGTACATCGCCTTACTATTCTGTAACAGATATATTCTAACTTCAGCATAGTCATTTTAATGATGAGAGCATGGAGCAAAAAAGATTGTCTAGGCTTGAGTGGTGGCACCACTAGGGTGGTGGCAATTTTCTGATATCTTTTAGAGAGAAGGAATTTCATTTCTACATCTGAGTAAGTGGAAACTAGGAGTTTCTTCCTTACCTGGTAAATGGGCCAGAAATAGGGAATAGGAAGATACAAGAGCTACAGAATTTATTTCTCATCTCAGGGTACCAAATTAACTCATCATCCCAAGGATTCATATTTTAGAATTACTGTATCAAATGATACCCAACTCTAAGGGAACTTCTAATATGGAGATCAATGTTGAAAGAAAATATTTAGGTTATTAATAACAAATTATTTAAGGGAGAATTGGTTTGTTTAGAGCTTTTTTTTTCTTAACTATTTAGAATTAAAATATCTTAATTACATGTTTAATAAAATCAACATTTTATTTAGAAGTAAAGTATTTTTCTTTAAAAGTATATTTGCATTTTGCTAGCTTAAGTTTATTGAAACTGAGCTCTTGTATGTCATTTCATGTTTTTCCCTTGATATGAAGTCTTACCTATTTGATGAAGATGTCTTTTGAAAGGTGTACTGCAAGGAACAAAATGTTTGTAAATTCTGCTTTTACCAAGGTAAAGATCAAATTTTATAAATTTACTTTTTTGTTTGTACAAGAAAAAATAACTTCATATATTGAATATATTCAAAAGTTGAAACATTTAATTGTATTGCCCTGTTAAGCTGGCATGGCAAATAAATGCTTTTCTTTTCCTCATTTTATTCTTTGTGTTTCCTAATCTATAGCACTGTGCTGGGCACAGAATGGACTTCAGTTAAATTTTTGGTGTAGAAATGTTTTATTTTTCTACTTAAAATCTCCTTTAAAATAATTATGCGTATTACATCAATGTTATAATGTTTAAACATAGATTTTTTTTACATGCATTCTTTTTTTTCTGAAAGAAAATATTTTTTATATTCTTTAGGCGTGAATGTGTGCTTAAAAAAAACAAAACCTTGGAGTAAAGTAGCAGCACATAATGGTTTGTGGATTTTGAAAAGGTGCAGGCCATATTGTGCTGCCTCAAAAATACAAGGATCTGATCTTCTGAAGAAAATATGTTTCTTTTTATTCATAGCTCTTATGATAACAATGTCAGCAGTGCCTTAGCAGCACGTAAATATTGGCGTTAAGATTCTAAAATTATCTCCAGTATTAACTGTGCTGCTGAAGTAAGGTTGACCATACTCTACAGTTGCATTTTAATGTATATTAATGTTACTAATGTGTTTTCAGTTTTATTGATAGTGTCTTTTCAGTATTATTGATAATCCTGTTATTTTTAGTCTGATTCCGTGAAAATAATACTAATTTTTCAGATGTATTGTCTCTTAAAATAGTATAATTGCAGTTTTATAAGTGTATTGAATGCCATCAAGAGTTTTTTAAAAGAGCTTATGCAGCATTAGAGGAATTTTAATGTACATCTATATTCAACATAGACATTAATTCAGATTTTTTACTTGGGATAAAACAAATTCTAGTTTTCCCTTTGTTTTGAAATTACTTTTAAAATATGTCTTTATAGATAAATATAAAATATATTAAGCATTTTGAACAGAGCTTAGAAGACAATATTTAGTACTGTTTCTGAATATTTCTTTATATCTGAAGGGGAAAAGCCGTCAAAATATGTGAATTAAATACCTGAAATTTTGGTTCTCAAAATGCCACACTTAACCATAACTTTAAAGGTAGGAAAACCTAACAAGTGACCAACCAACTCATTGGATAGCTGAGGAAACACAAAACTCAAATAATTTGCTACACATGGCAGATTCGGGTGTCAGTTCTATGTCTTCTAACTTTATAACAGTATACTGTTTTTTTTCATGTTTTTATTAAAATGTTTTCTTAAGTCCTTAGCCAAAGATTTTTGACAAGTCAAAAATAAGGTCTTGTTTACCTTACTTTTTTATATTCAAGATTTAACTCAGAGTAAGACCAAATTATGATTGTAGTTAATTTTATAGATATAAATATGTAAACAATTTTTTTAAATTTTTTATGTTTTTTAAAATTTCTATTAAAAGTAAAAGTAGATGGCTGGGCGTGGTAGCTCACACCTGTAATCCCAGCACTTTGGGAGGCCGAGGCAGGCGGATCAGGAGGTCAGGAGATCGAGATTATCATGGCTAACACAGTGAAACCCTGTCTCTAATAAAAATAGAAAAAAATTAGCTGGACGTGGTGGCAGGCACCTATAGTCCCAGCTACTTGGGAGGCTGAAGCAGGAGAATGGCGTGAAC
>NW_012111031.1:2177640-2184109 GCF_000951035.1 Colobus angolensis palliatus
TCAGCAGTTCGAGACCAACCTGACCAACATGGTGAAACCCCATCTCTACTAAAAATACAAAAAATTAGCCAGGCGTGGTGGCACATGCCTATAGTCCCAGCTACTCGGGAGACTGAGGCAGGAGAATTGCTTGAACCCAGGAGGCGGAAGTTGCAATGAGCGGAGATCACGCCATTGCAATCCAGCCTGGACAACAAGAGTGAAACTCGGTCTCAAAAATAAATAAATAAAATAAAAATTTAAGAATTAAAAATAAATAAATAAAAATAGAGACAGGGTCTCACTATGCTGCCCAGGCTGGTTTCAAACTCCTGGACTCAAGCAATCTTGCTTTAAAGCTGCCCACTGTACTGGGATTACAGGCATGAGCCATCACCCCTGGCCTAATTTAATTAAAATCTGAACAAAAGGCCGGGCATGGTGGCTCATGCCTGTAATCTCAGGCCAAGGCACGTGGATCATGTGAGGTCAGGAGTTCGAGACCAGTCTAGGCAGTGTGGTGAAACTCTTGTCTCTACTAAAAGTAAAAAATTAGCCAGGTGTGATGGTGGGCGCCTGTAATCCCAGCTACTTGGGAGGCTGAGGCAGGAGAATCACTTGAACCCAGGAGTCAGAGGTTGCAGTGAGTGGAGATCGTACCACTGCACTCCAGCTTGGGCAACAGAGCGAGACTCCATCTCAACAGCAATAACAACAAAAATCTGAACAAAAATGCTCATTTACGTTCTTTTCCTTATCTGTGGTGTTTTCAAATCATTAAACTTATGATTAAAAGTCATTAAATGATGTTCAGGAGAAGAGTATATTTGTGTAGTATATCGTAACTCTGATGTTATTTTGTACAAGGAGTGTCTTAGAGTTTTCAGTTGTAACCATGCAGAAGATCTACAGAATAAAAGCAGTTGTTAATTAGTCCTTTACAATCAGAATTGTCTATTTTGGAAATTTATGAAGTAATTTAGATTTAATTTAAGAAATTGTATTTGAGCCAGGTGCAGTGGCTCACGCCTGTTATCCCAGCATTTTAGGCAGGTGGATCATGAGGTCAAGAGTTCGAGACCAGCCTGACCAACATGGCAAAACCCCATCTCAACTAAAAATACAAAAATTAGCTGGGTGTGGTGTGGCGTGCGCCTATAATCCCAGCTACTCAGGAGGCTGAGTCAGGAGAATTGCTTAAACCTAGGAGGCGGAGGTTGCAGTGAGCGGAGATCGTACCACTGCACTCCAGCTTGGGCAACAGAGCGAGACTCCATCTCAACAGCAATAACAACAAAAATCTGAACAAAAATGCTCATTTACGTTCTTTTCCTTATCTGTGGTGTTTTCAAATCATTAAACTTATGATTAAAAGTCATTAAATGATGTTCAGGAGAAGAGTATATTTGTGTAGTATATCGTAACTCTGATGTTATTTTGTACAAGGAGTGTCTTAGAGTTTTCAGTTGTAACCATGCAGAAGATCTACAGAATAAAAGCAGTTGTTAATTAGTCCTTTACAATCAGAATTGTCTATTTTGGAAATTTATGAAGTAATTTAGATTTAATTTAAGAAATTGTATTTGAGCCAGGTGCAGTGGCTCACGCCTGTTATCCCAGCATTTTAGGCAGGTGGATCATGAGGTCAAGAGTTCGAGACCAGCCTGACCAACATGGCAAAACCCCATCTCAACTAAAAATACAAAAATTAGCTGGGTGTGGTGTGGCGTGCGCCTATAATCCCAGCTACTCAGGAGGCTGAGTCAGGAGAATTGCTTAAACCTAGGAGGCGGAGGTTGCAGTGAGCCAAGATCATGCTACTGCACTCCAGCCTGGATAACAGTAAGGCTCTGTCTCAGAAAAAAAAAAAAAGAAAAGAAAGAAAAGAAATAAATTGTGTTCGAGGCTGGGCGTGATGGCTCATGCCTGTAATCCCACCACTTTGGGAGGCTGAGGCGGGTGGGCATTCATCTGAGGTCAGGAGTTCAAGACCAGCCTGGCGAACATGGCAAAACCCCGTCAATACTAAAAATGCAAAAATTAGCCGGGCGTGGTGGCGGGGGCCTGTAATCCCAGCTACATGGGAGGCTGAGGCAGCAGAATCACCTTAACCCAGAAGGCAGATGTTGTAGTGAGCCGAGATCACAGCACTGCACTCACTGCACTCCAGCCTGGGTGACAGAGTGAGACTCTGTCTCAACAACAAAAAAAGAAATTGTATTCGAAAGCTAAAGAACCTTTTTGTTTAAATTCTAATTTGAAGATAAAATATTATATAAAAACTCTCAGTTTTTATCCAGCAACATTTTGTTCCCAATATATGATACATAGTGGATAGAACTAAATGCCAGCGTTTACATGGAAACACTGTCTTGGTGCTTTTAAAAATCATTTATCAAGCTCTTAACTTATTTCCTTTCAACCATTGCATGAAAGACTTCACCAAATATATAATTTTTGATTCCACTAAAAATATTCTAGGACCTAACACAAATGCTTAGAATATTTATTGAATGAGACCAGGCGCAGTGGCTCACGCCTGTAATCTCCCAGCGCTCTGGGAGGCCCAGGCGGGCAGATCACGAGGTCAGGAGATCGAGACCATCCTGGCTAACACAGTGAAAACCCTGTCTCTACTAAAAAATACAAAAAATTAGCCAGGCATGGGTGTGGGCGCCTATGTAGTCCCAGCTACTCGGGAGGCTGAGGCAGGAGAATGGCGTGAACCTGGGAGGCGGAGCTTGCAGTGAGCAGAGATTGGGCCACTGCATTCCAGCCTGGGCGATAAAGCAAGACTCCGTCTCAAAAAAAAAGAAAGAATATTTATTGAATGAATTACAAAGTTTACCCAATACTGCCTAATATTTTTCAGAACAACTCTGGAGTTAGGTATTGTTTGTTTCTTTTTCTTTGTATTCCTAAATGTATCTGAAGTCAGGTTTTAGAAAATTATATTCAATCTGCCTTCTAAATGACAAGAAAACATTTGCATTTTACATTTTCAGATGACTCTTTACATCTTTAAGTGCTCTTAAGCGTGAAGAAGGATCATTTGGAGCTTTTATAGCTAAATGAAAACTTTTCTTGTTTTTAATCCTGACAGTGGATTTAAGGAAAATTGAAATATTTGAGAAGTAAGAAAATACAGGAAAAATGCTTCATTAAAACTTATTGAAGTAGTATATACATTCCAGTCTCTTTTTTTTTTTTTTGAGACGGAGTCTCACTCTGTCACCCAGGCTGGAGTGCGGTGGCCGGATCTCAGCTCACTGCAAGCTCCGCCTCCCGGGTTCACGCCATTCTCCTGCCTCAGCCTCCCGAGTAGCTGGGACTACAGGCACCCGCCACCTCGCCCGGCTAGTTTTTTGTATTTTTCAGTAGAGACGGGGTTTCACCGTATTAGCCAGGATGGTCCCGATCTCCTGACGTCGTGATCCACCCGTCTCGGCCTCCCAAGGTGCTGTGATTGTCCAGTCTCTTCTTAGAGAAGAAGAGCTGGCCTGTCGATACCTAATGAAAAATAACATTTAGGGAACTGTCAACAGTACTGGATGTTTTATTTGTAGAGTTGTAATTTTGAAACATATAAGGAGCCAGCAGTAAAATGAAAGTTTATACCTTTCAGTGTTAATCTTATTTTGGCTTTTTGTTTTGTAAAACAAACTGCACATAGTTATATGGGGGTATATATTAAGTTTTTCATTTTGTCTTATTTGGAAAAAAATGCTAATATTTTTCATTTAGGTTTCTTTTTTAATTGATGCCAAAGAGTTCCAATATTGAACATCTTAAGTCTGTTATTTGGAGTATGGATTGATTTTGGAGCTTACTCAGAGGACTACAGGAGAGTATCCAGGAGGTAGCAAGAAATGTATTTCAGTTATTCTATTTGCATTTTATATTCAAGTACAAATCTCTCAAGATCACACAGATTAATATGTGATAGTAGATTTGAAAACTTAGCCTAGCTGTAGACTAAGTTCCATATTTAATATTAAAGATTTTCTTTAGTTAGTTATGGATCTTTTTGGTAAATTCAGAGTTATAGGTGTTTTTAAGCCGCTAAGTGTCATTACTGGTACATGCATCAGTTAGCCCTACTTGGATTAGCAAGATTATACTTTCATAAATTATTCTTTCTCTAAATATATTTATATATTTAGAAGTTGACATTCTAAATCAAATTGTATTTTTTTCCTTTTGCAGGTGGATAATTACTATACCTTCCTCATGGAAAAAGTTTTATTTAAAGTGTTATTTCTCATTGAATACTATCAAAAAGGAAAAAAAAAATGACCTAAACTTTTGAGATAGATTTGGCTCTAGTAAGTATTCAGATATATCACTTGCATATCTGGGAGAAGAAATAAGAGACTATCATCAATACATTCCCATCTACTAAAAAATTTTATTTTACACATGTCAAGGGATTACTTCCATTTTATTACTAACAGCTTGAACTCTTTTAATGAAGACCTAACTCCTCCACCAGAAATTTAAGTTTATGTTCTTTCTTTGTTTACTTATAAAATACATCTCAGGTATTTTGGAAGTCTTTTTTTTTTAAGCCTATATGCAATGAAAACTATATTGGCAAAATAAATGTTTAAACCTTTTACGTTAAAATTACTGTGAAAGATGACAAGTTAGCTGCTGTTTTTGTCTACATTGTATTGAAATTAAATGTTTATAATTTATATTTTGGGTTTATTTATTTATAAATCATGGAATTTATGCAAAAACATGAGTAGTACAGATTCTCCTCCAATTCTGTAGGACTTTGAATAATGTGATACTTTTCTTATAATTGGACCCTTGTGTTTTGAAGAAATGCCAACTGCTTGAAGAATCTCCTTGTTATTTGTATTATTTGCTATAGGGTTAGATGTTGAGAAATTCTGCTGACAAAAAATTTTAAGCCAGTTTTACACTAATATTCCTCAGTCTGATTTTTTATTGGACGTATTCTGTATCTTTTGTAATTTGTAACTTTTATCCACTTAGCACGAATGATTCTATTAAAGAAAATCTTTAGCAAGTGGTAGAAACATCAAATCGCCCCATAGTTTGCCTGTTTCCACATTTTATTATCTTATAATCTTCGGGAGTGCTTACACTTATGGAGCTAACATTTTCAGAATTACAGGTTCTCATAGTACCACTATAACTTTTTTCCTCTTTGGACTGAATACCTGTGATTATAACTATATGGTAGTTTAAGTTTCCTTGTGATTAGTCAAAAATACCATTTTAGTATGAAGCAATGAAGTCTATTATTTGTTGTCCCATAATTGAGAAAGTTTAAATGTACCTTTTATTAAGAGTTTGTAAATTTTAGCTTAGTCTACACAGATTTTTATATCAATTTGTTTATATTTTTATTAATGTCATTTCTGGAAGTGTGAAAATGTTAATGTTCGACAAGCAACATTAAAAATAGACTTGAAACATTTATATATAGAGAGGTCCACATTTATTTACTGTTTAGGTGCTGAAGATTATCACTGAATAAAAAGGATATATCCCAGCCCCCATGGAGCTTGCTAATCTTGTGGGTAGAGGAGTGAGTGATGGAATGAATGGACAGAAAATCTGGTAGGTACTATATTTGGTATGGCAGAGAGTGACCAAAGTTCCGTGGAGAAAATAAGGCAGGGAAAGTGGGAATGATGTGATAAAAGTGTTTGTAAGGCAGAAGAGAGATATTTTTAAATAGTATGGTCAGGAAATACCCTGCAGAGATGTCATTTGAACAAAGACCTAGAAATAATAAGGGAACAAACCCATGTAGGTACCTGGGAGAAGACCCTTCTGAGCAGAGGAAATAACAAATACAGAGACCCTGAGGCTGAAGTATTTTTTGTGTGTACATGAAACAGCAAAGAGGCGCATGTGGCTGTGATCAAATGTAAACAGGAAGAATAGTAGCTAATAGGATCAGAGAATTGATAGGGGCCATATCTTGTAGCTGTTTAAGCTTTTAACTTGAGCTACAGATTCAGTTTTTCATACTTTGTTTGAGTAAGAGTCTCGCTCTGTTGCCCAGGCTAGAGTGCAATGGTGCAATCTCGGCTCACTGCAACCTCTGCCTCCTGGGTCCAAGCAATTCCTGCGTCAGCCTCCCGAGTAGCTGGGATTACAAGCACCCACCACCATGCCCGGCTAATTTTTTTGTATTTTTAGTAGAGATGGGATTTCACCATATTGGCCAGGTTGGTCTCTAAAACTCCTAACCTCGTGATTCGCCCACCTCGGCCTCCCAAAGTCCTGGAATTAATGCGTGGGCCACCATGCCCGGCCCAGTTTTTCATACTTCTTTAAGACAATCTTGACAGGTGTATGTGCCTTAGCCTATTTGACGTCTGTAGATAGGACAGGATATTTTTATGAATCTGATTTGAGACCTCCCCCCCCCATCAGACCACTTAGAATACAAACAGAAGGCCAGGTGCAGTGGCTCAAGCCTGTAATCCCAGCACTTTGGGAGGCC